>NC_088220.1:16852628-17034730 GCF_036934945.1 Oncorhynchus masou masou | reverse complement strand
CCAATGGAATTCTATTAACGCCCATTGTGTACGATGCCCTGCATCGTCAATGGGTCGCGCGGTGCACTCTGGGCAATTCGGGACAAGGAGAGCTCTCCTTCAAGGAGTGAATGGGAGTCAGTTGGGCGCTAACTCGAAAAAATCTAATCAACTCCAATGTTACTTGTCCCAAGCACCAAATACAACTGGTGTAGACTTTTTCCTTAAATGCTTGCTTACGAGCCATTCCCAACGATGCAGTGTTCAAAAATAAATATAAAATAGTAACATGAGGAATAAAATAAAATACACAAGAATGGAGCTATAAACAGGGAGTACCAGTACCAGATCAATGTGGAGCCATATACAGGGAGTACCAGTATCAATGTGGAGCTATATACAGGGAGTACCAGTACCAGATCAATGTGCAGCTATATACAGGGAGTACCAGTACCAGATCAATGTGGAGCTATATACAGGGAGTACCAGTACCAGATCAATGTGCAGCTATATACAGGGAGTACCAGTACCAGATCAATGTGCAGCTATATACAGGGAGTACCAGTACCAGATCAATGTGCAGCTATATAGAGGGAGTACCAGTACCAGATCAATGTGCAGCTATATACAGGGAGTACCAGTACCAGATCAATGTGGAGCTATATACAGGGAGTACCAGTACCAGATCAATGTACAGCTATATACAGGGAGTACCAGTACCAGATCAATGTGCATCTATATACAGGGAGTACCAGTATCAGATCAATGTGCAGCTATATACAGGGAGTACCAGTACCAGATCAATGTGCAGCTATATACAGGGAGGGGAGAGCCCCATTCACATTGACAGGGTTGTGGTGGAGCAGTTCGAGAGTTTCAAGTTCCTTGGCGTCCACATCACTAAGGACTTAACATGGTCCACAAACACCCGCACAGTTGTAAAGAGGGCACGGCAGGGCCTCTTCCTCCTCAGGAGGCTAAAAAGATTTAGCATGGATTCTCGGATTCACAAAAAGTTCTACAGCTGCACCATCAAGAGCATCTTGACTGGCTCCATCACCGCTTGGTATGGAAAATGCACCGCCCTTGACTGCAAAGAGCTACAGAGGGTGATGCGGACAGCCCAGTACATCACTGGGGCCAAACTCCCTGCCATCTGACACAAAACAAATAAATATATATTACACACACTTTTACACTCATCATTTGCTGGTGCTGCTCTGTTCTTAATTTACTCTTATTATCTATCCTGAAGCCTAGTCACTTTACCCTGCCTTCACTTTTGAGCCCGGAGAGGTTGACATGCATATTATTAATATTTGCTCTCTGTGTACATCCAAGGGCCAGCCGTGCTGCCCTGTTCTGAGCCAATTGCAATTTTCCTAAGTCCCTCTTTGTGACACATGACCACATGACTGAACAATAGTCCAGGTGCAACAAAACTAGGGCCTGTAGGACCTGTCTTGTTGATAGTGCTGTTAAGAAGGTAGAAACTAGGGCCTGTAGGACCTGCCTTGTTGATAGTGCTGTTAAGAAGGTAGAAACTAGGGCCTGTAGGACCTGCCTTGTTGATAGTGCTGTTAAGAAGGTAGAAACTAGGGCCTGTAGGACCTGCCTTGTTGATAGTGCTGTTAAGAAGGTAGAGCAGCGCATTATTATGGACAGACATTCATCTTAGCTACTGTTGTATCAATATGTTTTGACCATGACAGTTTACAATCCAGGGTTACTCCAAGCAGTTTAGTCACCTCAACTTGCTCAATTTCCACATTATTTATTACAATATTTAGTTGAAGTTTAGGGTTTAGTGAATGATTTTTCACAAATACAATGCTTTAATTTTTTTATTTATATTTAGGAACAATTTATTCCTTGCCACCCATTCAAAACTAATTGCATGTCTTTGTTAAGTGTTGCAGTCATTTCAGTCGCTGTAGTAGCTGACATGTATAGTGTTGAGTCATCCGCATACATAGACATACTGGCGTTACTGAAAGCCAGTGGCATGTCGTTAGTAAAGATTGAAAAAGTAAGGGGCCTAGACAGTTGCTCTGGGGAATTCCTGATTCTACCTGGATTATGTTGGAGAGGCTTCCATTAAAGAACACTCTCTGTGTTCTGTTAGACAGGTAACTCTTTATCCACAATATAGCAGGCAGTTTGCTGAACACATCTGCAAGATAGGAAAGGAGGGCTCCCCAATCTGTGTCCTCGAACACAGCCACAAGGGGGTGTGAGTGCTCAGACAGAAAATCACTTATTTTGGCACGCAGCTCAAAAAGCCTCTTTAGCGTTTTCCCTCTTGATAGCCAATGGACGTCGGCATGAAGCAGTAGCTGCTGGTGCTCAGTCCCACTGTCATCACCGAGCCTTTCAAACAGTCAGTGATTTAGAGGCCTGGACGAGATAAAGTGAATCACTTTCACTGCGTCATTCAAAACATAATGTAACCTAGGACTC
Source organism: Oncorhynchus masou masou (assembly GCF_036934945.1). Taxonomy (NCBI): domain Eukaryota; kingdom Metazoa; phylum Chordata; class Actinopteri; order Salmoniformes; family Salmonidae; genus Oncorhynchus; species Oncorhynchus masou. The sequence continues at coordinate 17,032,291 of NC_088220.1, read as the reverse complement.
ATTCTCTTGCTAGCCAATTCCTCTCTGTGAATGATACAGTGGGTTTGACCTTTTTGTGGGCAATTAATCATTTCACTCTCCCGTGCATTGATGCAACACGATCGGTGCACACATGAACACAGGATTTCCAATCCTGATTGAACTCTGAGAAAGAGCAGTCAATAACGTGAAACACATCTTCACCTGTCGTTATCTCAGTTAGCTTCTTGCAGAACAGAATGTGTTCATTAATTTGCGAAATGTCTCTGTATCGCACAAACGCAATCAACTGGGCTTCCCCACTGACATCAGTTGATTCGTCCAACCGCAGAGAAAATGGACAGGATTTTTTTTTTCACCTATTGATCAACAATATCAACGCCCATGACGTCGATCCTATGGCACACCGTGTTATTGGACAATGGTACAGTCTGCAGTGCATCAGGTGCTGTCTTATCATTCATAGTTTCTATAAGGATAACAGCAGCAGGCACTCAAGCGCCCGGAGCAAAGCATCACTTGTGCACTTGGCAGAAGCAGAGGATCAAACATTGAGCCAACGGGCGCGCGCAGAGGCCAGATAGACAGAGCAATGCGCACAGAACAATTTTACATGAATGCCCTCAGTAAATGTTTTCCAGACTATTAAAATTGAATTAAATTGAATATATTGTTTGCGGTAATATTTTTCAAAATATTTTGTTTCTTCACATTTTAGAACTTTTTCTCAAGTACACCCTGGAGACTGCTTTTTCACCTCCTCTCCTACACCCACTCCTGCCTGTGTGTGCACCTTTGCTCTGACTTCTGTTGCAGAGACAGCTTCCCCACTCTCATTTAGGGCACAATTGAGTGGGAAAAGTCGCTAAATGCTGCCAAAGCAATAGCAATAATCGGTGTCAAAACTCCACAGAGACACTGAAAAGTAGATGCATTTGTCGCTTGGAGGGGTCTGGACTCAATCCAAAGTCACCCAATTGGAAACACTGGTGACCGTTGGTCAGACTGAGGCATGCTCATGTTTTAAATGTTGATAACGTGTTTTACTAGCATTTAAGAGCAGTTGGAGGCCACGGAAGAAGTGTTGTATGGCATTGAAGCTCGTTTGGAGGTTTGTTAACACAGTGTCCAAAGAAGTGCCAGATGGATACAGAATGGTGTCTTCTGCGTAGAGGTGGATCAAAGAATCACCCGCAGCAAGAGCGACATCATTGATATATACAGAGAAAAGAGTCGGTCCGAGAATTGAATCCTGTGGCACCCCCGTAGAAACTGCTAGAGGTCCGGACAACAGGCCCTACAATTTGACACACTACACTCTACCTGAGAAGTAGTTAGTGAACCAGGCGAGGCAGTCATTAGAGAAACCAAGGCTGTTGAGTTTGCCGATAAGAATACGGTGATTGCCAGAGTCGAAAGCCTTGGCCAGGTCGATGAAGACAGCTGCACAGTACTGTCTTTTATCGATGGCGATTATGATATCGTTTAGGACCTTGAGCGTGGCTGAGGTGCACCTGTAACCAGCACAGAAACCGGATTGCATAGCAGAGAAGGTACGGTGGGATTCTAAATGGTCGGTGATCTGTTTGTTAACTTGGCTTTCGAAGACTTTAGAAAGGCAGAATAGGATGGATGTAGCTCTTTAACAGTTTGGGTCTAGAGGGTCTCCTCTTTTGAAGAGGGGGATGACTGCGGCCGCTTTCCAATCTTTAGTAATCTCAGACGAGCAGTTTCGCTAGCCAACAGGCAACACAGCACTTCTACAATAACAGTTTTAGTAAAGAGAGTACAGTATGAAGATGGGCTAAAACTGCTTTTCCAATAGAAATCCCTGATCACACTTGTGGGCGATATCATGGCAATGTTGGCTAGCTAATACTCAAAACAACTGGGAACTTGGAAATCTCAGACTTCAGTGCCTTCAAGATAACTGGGAACTCGGACAAAACAAAACGAACCTCTCCGACTGGGGAAAATAGTTTTAAAAGGTCATCAGACTCAGGAACTCTGGCCTCTTTTTAGAGCTCGTACTTTCCGACCTGATGATCACTGACATCATGATTGACCACGTATTTTTCAGAGTTCCCGGTGGTCTAGAACACGCCATAAGCTCAAGTGTAGAAATACGTCATTGTGTCTAACAGTAGTGTAGCGCCGACTCCTTCAATATAAAGTTGTTTTTGACGAAAATGACAATGTGTCAGTTTGTCACATTCGCAAGGTTGGAGTAATAACATGTTCAACTACATAAGACATTGGCTCGAATATAGGTTGTGCCTTTAGATTCAGAGAAAATTAACAACTAAGGAAGAATTCTTCCCTTCTCTCATTGACTTCTCAAACCTTGGCCTGGTTCCCGAAAGGCTTGCGTTGTTCAGTGGTGTAAAGTACTTAATTAAGTAAAAAGTCATTTTTTGGTGGTGTCTGTACTTTACTATTTATATTTTTGACAACTTTTACTTTTACTCCACTACATTCCTTAAGAAAATAATGTACTTATTACTTTATAAATTTTCCCTGACAAAAGTAGTTGTTAAATTTCAAATGCTTAATAGGACAAGAAATTTGTCCAATTTGTTCAAATTTGTCCAATTCATACACTCATACGCATCCCTGGTCATCCCTACTGCCTTTGATCTGGCAGACTCACTAAGTACAAATGTTTTGTTAGTAAAATATGTCTAAGTGTTGGAGTGTGCCATGGCTACTTGTACATTTATTTTTGTATTAATAAAATCATTCCATAATATAAGGATTGTGAAATTATTTATACTTTTGATACTTACATTTTTTTTAAACCAAATATTTGTCGACTTTTACTCAAGTAGTATTTTACTGGGTGACTTTCACTTTCACGCTTGAGTAATTTTCTATTAAGTTATCTTTACTTTTACTCAAGTATGAACATTGGGTACTTTTTCCACCACTGGTGTTGTTGCGCTTCTGGGTTTAGAAACTCTGATGGTTCTTTCAAGACAACTGGGAACTCAGGGGGAAAAAAATGTATACTCATGACATCAGCGGTCTTCAGGTCAGATTTATTTTTCAGAACTGACCCAAGCTAGACCAGAGCCGGTCGTTACCAATGGGCGCAAATGAATTATAGTGGACAGAACAAGCACTGTGATTGGCAGAGCCAAGCATGAGCTAGTGATATCCTATTGGCGCGTTCAACCATTTATTTGCATATGTCTGTTAGGGAACGCCTAACATTGTGCGAGTGTGTAATAACTCAATTTGTCCTTGCACTGCTAAACAATGTCATTTTTAAGAACTTTGACAAAGGGTAAAGTCTACAAATGCAGTCCACTCTGTTTGTTACAGATTGTAGTTTTTGAAGCACAAAGGCCAAAATCTATCTCGCTCAATCTTCTCCCACTTCTGGCCACTGGGTTTCCTCTCATCACCATATTTGGCAGTGAGAAGAAAAGCCAAATGGATTTTTCACCTTTATACATCCAGTGAAATATCTGGCTCATTGTTATATCTGTGGTTGGATGAACGTTCAAAATGTTTCTTTCTCAGTCGGTGATAGTTTTTTCAGTCTCAGTGGTCTTGAAAGCACTGAAATTGGAAATGACAAAATAAACAGACCACAAATTCCAATTGGCTATACTTAAACTCTTTAACATCATCCGCAGCTCTGGAATTTCCACCAATATTTGGAACCAAGAACTGATTTGACCTCAATAACTACTCATGGTGTAATTGTGATAACTTACAGGAACTTAAGTCCTTTTGTTAACCCAATCTAGAATACCTCACAATCAAATGCCGACCGTATTATATCCCAAGAGAATTCTCATTGATTATAGCCACGGCTGTGTATATCTCCCCTCAAGCTGATACCACGACAGCTCTCAAAGAACTCCACTGGACTTTATGCAAACTGGAAACCACATATCCTGAGGCCGCATTTATTGTAGCTGGGGATTTTAATAAAGCAAATTTGAGAAAAACGATGCCGAAGTTCTATCAACATATCGACTGTAGTACTCTCACTGCAAAAACACTCAAACCACTGTTACTCCAACTTCTGGGATGCCTCTAAGGCCCTCCCCCACCATCCTTTCGGCAAATCTGACTACGATTCTATTTTGCACCTCCCTCCTCCCTTAATCATGGGAATATGGCAGAAACTCAAACAGGAAGTACCCGTGCTAAGGACTATTCATCGCAGGTCTGACCAATCAGAATCCACGCTTCAATATGGTTTTGATCACACGGACTGGGATATGTTCCGGGTAGCTTCCGAGACTAACATTTAAGAATACACTGATTTGGTGACTGAGTTTATCAGGAAGTGTATAGGAGACGGTGTACCCACTGTGACTATTAAAACCCTAACCAAAAACCATGAAAAGATGGCAGCATTCTCACAAAACCATGGGAATATGGCAGAATACAATACAATAGTTATTCCCTCCACAAGGCAATCAAACAGGCAACGCATCAGTATAGAGACAAAGTGGAGTCGCAATTCAATGGCTCAGACACGAGACATCTGTGGCAGGATCTACAGACAATCACAGACTACAAAAGGATGACCAGCCACATTGTGGACACCAATGTCTTGCTTCCAGACAAGCTAAACACCTTCTTTGCCCGCTTTGATGATAACACAGTGCCACTAGCGCCAAGGACATTTAAGCGTGTTAAACCTCGCAAGGCTGCCGTGCTAAATGGTATCCCTAGCCGCGTCCCCAGACCAGCTGGCTGGTGCGTTTATGGACATATTCAATCTCTCCCCATCCAAGTCTGCTGTCCCCACATGCTTCAAGATGGCCACCACTGTTTCTGTACCCAAGGGAAAAGGGAAAAACTCCCTAGAAAGGTCGGAAACTAGGAAGAAACCTAGAGAGTAACCAGGCTATGAGGGGTGGCCAGTCCTCTTCTGGCTGTGCCGGGTGGAGATTATGACAGAACATGGCCAAGACGTTCAAATGTTCATAAATGACCAGCAGGGTCAAATAATAATAATCACAGTGGTTGTAGATGGTGCAACAGGTCAGCATCTCAGGAGTAAATGTCCGTTGGCTTTTCATAGCCGATCATTAAGAGTATCTCTACCACTCCTGCTGTCTCTAGAGAGTTGAAAACAGCATGACTGGGACAGGTAGCATGTCCGGTGAACAGGTCAGGGTTCCATAGCTGCAGGCAGAACAGTTGAAACTGGAGCTGCAGAACGACCAGGTGGACTGGGGACAGCAAGGAGTCATCAAGCCAGGTAGTCCTGAGGTATGGTCCTAGGACTCAGGTCCTCCGAGAGAGAGAGAGAGAGAGAAAGAAAGAAAGAAAGAAAGAAAGAAAGAAAGAAAGAAAGAAAGAAAGAAAAAGAAAGAAAGAAAGAAAGAGAAAAATAATTAGAGAGAGCATAGTTAAAATAAGTTCACACAGGACACCGGATAAGGCAGGAGAAATACTACAGATATAACAGACTGACCCTAGCCCCCCGACACATAAACTATTGCAGCATAAATACTGGAGGCTAAGAGAGGAGGGGTTGGGAGACACTGTGGCCCCGTCCCACGATACCCCCGGACAGGGCCAAACAGGCAGGATATAACCCCACAAACTTTGCCAAAGCATAGCCCCCACACTACTAGAGGGGTATCTTCAACCACCAACTTACCATGCTGAGACAAGGCAGAGTATAGCCCACGAAGATCTCCGCCACGGCACAACCCAAGGGGGGGCGCCAACCCAGACAGGAAGATCACATCAGTGATTCAACCCACTCAAGTGATGCACCCCTCCTAGGGACGGCATGGAAGAGCACCAGTAAGCCAGTGACTCAGCCCCTGTAATAGGGTTTGAGGCAGAGAATCCCAGTAGAGAGAGGGGAACCGGCCAGGCAGAGACAGCATGGGCGATTTGTTGCTCCAGTGCCTTTCCGTTCACCTTCACACTCCTGGGCCAGACTACACTCAATCATAGGACCTACTGAAGAGATGAGTCTTCAATAAAAACTTAAAGGTTGAGACCGAGTCTGCGTCTGCGTCTCTCACATGGCAGACCATGGCAGATAGGCAGACCATTCCATAGAAATGGAGCTCTATAGGAGCAAGCGAAGCCTCCAGCTGTTTGCTGAGAAGTTCTAGGGACAGTAAGGAGATCTGAGTCTTGTGACCATAGAGTACGTGTAGGTATGTACGTCAGGACCAAATCGGAAACATAGGTAGGAGCAAGCCCATGTAATGCTTTGTAAGTTAGCAGTAAAACCTTGAAATCAGCTATTGCCTTAACAGGAAGGCAGCGTAGAGAGGCTAGAACTGGAGTAATATGATCATTTTTTTTGGTTCTAGTCAAGATTCTACCAGCCGTATTTAGATTCATTCAACACCATAGTACCCTCCAAGCTCATGATTAAGCTTGAGGCCCTGGGACTGAACCCTGCCCTGTGCAATTGGGTCCTGGACTTCCTGACGGGCCGCCCCCAGGTGGTGAAGGTAGGAAACAACACCTCAACTTCACTGATCATTAACACTGGGGCCCCACAAGGGGGCGTGCTCAGTCACCTCCTGTACTCCCTGTTCACCCATGACTACGTGGCCAAGCACGCCTCCAACTCAATCATCAAGTTTGCAGATGACTCAACAGTAGTAGGCTTGATTTACCAACAATGACAAGACAGCCTACAGGAAGGAGGTGAGGCCCCTGGGAGTGTGGTGCCAGGAAAATAACCTCTCACTCAATGTCAACAAAACAAAGGAGATGATCGTGGACTTCAGGAAACAGCAGAGGGAGCACCCACGATCCACATCGACGGGACCGCAGTGGATAAGGTGGAAAGCTTCAAGTTCCTCGGTGTACACATCACTGACAAACTGAAATGGTCCACTCACACAGACAGTGTGATGAAGAAGGTGCAACAGCGCCTCTTCAAACTCAGGAGGCTGAAGAAATTTGGCTTACCCCTAAAACCCTCACAAACATTTACAGATGGACAACCGAGAGCATCCTGTTGGGCTGTATCACCTCCTGGTACAGCAACTGCACCGCCTGCAACCGCAAGGTTCTCCAGAGGATGGTGCCCAACACGTCACCGGGGGCAAACTACCTGTCCTCCAGGACACCTACAGCAACCGATGTCACAGGGAGGCCAAAAAGATCGTCAAGGACAACAACCACCCGAGCCACTGCCTGTTCACCCCACTATCATCCAGAAGGCGAGGTCAGTACAGGTGCATCGAAGCTGGGACCGAGAGACTGGAAAACAGCTTCTATTTCAAAGTCGTCAGACTGTTAAATAGCCATCACTAGCACATAGGCTGCTGCCTATATAGATAGACTTGAAATCACTGGCCACTTTAATAAATGGAACACTAGTCACTTTAATAATGTCTACATATCTTGCATTACCCATTTCATATGTATATACTATTCTACTGTATCTTATTCTATACCGCTCTGACATTGCTCGTCCAAATATTTGTATATTCTTAATTCCATTCCTTAGATCTGTGTGTATTGGGTATATGTTGTGTAATGGTTAGACATTACTTGTTCGATTTTACTGCACTGTTGGAGTTAGAAGAACAAGCATTTCGCTACATGCGCAATAACAACTGTTAAACACGTGTATGTGACCAATAACATTTGATTTGATTTCCTCAGTAAAAACAATGTACTGAGCAAATGTCAAATGAGCTTTTTGCCAAATTATCATACGACAGACCATGTATTCACCCTGCACACCTTAATTGATAAACAAATCAAACATTATTTGTCACATGCACCGAACACGACAGGTGTAGACCTTACCATGAAATTCTTACTTACAGGCCCTTAACCAAAGGTGCAGTTCAGGAAGAGTTAAGAAAATATTTAACAAATAAACTAAAGTAAAAAAAATGTAAAAAGTAACACTATAAAATAACATTAACGAGGCTATATACAGGGGGTACCGGTACCGAGTCAATGAGCGGGGGTACAGGTTAGAGGTCATTTGTACATGTAAAAAGGGTGAAGTGACGATGCAGAGATAATAACCAGCGAGTAGGAGCAGTGTACAAAACAAATGGAGGGTGGGGTGGCGGGGTGTCAATGTAAATTGTTGGGTGTCCATTAGATTAATTGTTCAGCAGTTTTATGGCTTGGGGGTAGCTGTTAGGGAAGCTGTTAGGGAGCCTTTTGGTTCTAGACTTGGCTCTCCGGTAGCGCTTGCTCTGTGGTAGCAGAGAAAACAGTCTATGACTTGGGTGAGTGAATTTTATGGGCTTTCCTCTGACACCGCCTTTTATATAGGTCCTGGATGGTATGAAGCTTGGTCCCAGTGATGTACTGGGCCATACGCACTACCCTCTGTAGCACATTACGGTCAAATGCCGAGCAGTTGCCATCAAAGGTGGTAATGCAACTGTGCCAGGATGCTCTCGATGGTGCAGCTGTAGAATGTTTTGAAGATCTGGGGACCCATGCCAAATCTTTTCAGTCTCCTGAGGGGGAAAAGGTTTTGTCGTGCCCGCTTCGCGACTGTCTTGGTGTGTTTGGACCATAATAGTTTGTTGGTGATGTGAACACCAAGGAACTTGAAACTCTTGACCCACTCCACTACAGCCCTGTCAAATGTAGGGGTTCTGTTCATCCAGCCTTTTCCTGTAGTCCACGATCAGCTCCTTTGACTTGCTCACATTGAGGGAAAGGTTGTTGTTCTGGCACCACACTGCCAGTTCTCTGACCTCCTCCCTATAGGCTGTCTCACCGTTGTCGGTAATCAGGCCTACCACTGTTGTGTCGTCAGCAAACTTAATGATGGTGTTGGAGACGTGTTTTGCTAGTTCTACGTGGCAACACAGTCGTGGGTGAACAGGGAGTCCAGGAGGGGACTAAGTACACAAACAATCCAAAACAATGGCAAAGTCTTCTCATGCTTTGTTGATTTCAAAAAAGCTTTTGACTCAATTTGGCATGAGGGTCTGCTATGCAAATTGATGGAAAGTGATGTTGGGAGAAAAACATATGACATTATAAAATCCATGTACACAAACATGGGCAAATAACACACATTTCTTTCCACAGGGATGTGGGGTGAGACAGGGATACAGCTTAAGCCCCACGCTCTTCATCATAAACTACAAATTGGCGAGAGCACTAGAACAGTCTGCAGCACCCGGCCTCACCCTACTAGAGTCTGAAGTAAAATGTCTACTGTTTGCTGATGATCTGGTGCTTCTGTCCCCAACCAAGGAGAGCCAACAGCAGCACCTTGATCTTCTGCACAGATTCAGTCAAACCTAGGCTCTGACAACACTCAATTAAATCATGCAGAATTAGGCCGATACCCGCTAATTATCAAAAACCAGAAAAGAGTCGTTAAATTCTACAACCACCTAAAAGGAAGCGATTCCCAAACCTTCCATAACAAAGCCATCACCTACAGAGAGAGGAACCTGGAGAAGAGTCCCCTAAGAAAGCTGGTCCTGGTGCTCTGTTCACAAACACAAACAGACCCTACAGAGCCCCATGACAGCAACACAATTAGACCCAACCAAATCATGAGTAAACAAATACTTGAGACATTGGAAAGAATTAACAAAAAATCTGAGCAAACTAGAATGCTATTTGGCCCTAAACACTGAGTGCACAGTGGCAGAATACCTGACCACTGTGACTGACACAAAAATAGGGAAAGCTTTGACTATGTACAGACTCTGAACATAGCCTTGCTATCGAGAAAGGCTGCCATAGGCAGACCTGGCTGTCAAGACCTGGCTGTCAAGTAAGTCAGAAAATGAGGTGAAAACTGAGGTGCACTTCATAACCTCCTGCCAAATGTATGACCATATTAAAGACATATTTCCTTCTGATTATACAGACCCAACAAATCAAATTTTGACAAACTCTCATCAATTGGGGGAAATACCCGTGTGCAATCACAGCAGACCTGTTGCCACAAGAAAAGGGCAACCAGCATTGTAAATACAACCCATATTTATGTTTTTCTATTTTCCCTTTTGTACTCAAACTATTTGCACATCGTTACAACACTGTATATAGACATAATATGACATCTTTATTCTTTTGGAACTTTTGTGAGTGTAACGCTGTTACATTTTTATTGATAATTTCACTTTTGTTTATTATCTATTTCCCTTGCTTTGCCAATGTAAACATGTTTCCCATGACACTAAAGCCCCTTATATTGATTTAATTGATAATCGGAGATTTCCGAGTTCTCAATTGTTTTGAAGACTAATGTGGTTAGCTGATACGTAAAATAACTATCCAAGCGATGTAGCTAAGATATGGCATGGAGCAGCAACGCCTGGGCAGAGGAACGCAGTTTGGTTTTGACCTTCCAAAGATGGCGTATTTATAATTTCGGCCTTTGCAATTGACGCAATGACGTCCCCCACCGTACAATCAATTCGCGTATGAAAACAATAAACAACCCTGAGAAACGGTGAAACGCGAGATATGCAAGAGGACCTGTCGCCAAGTTTAGACAGAAATACCGTTAAAAGAGGAACTGAAACAACAAGTATAACGTCTTGTAAAACGACGTTGGACTCATCGGTCCTGACACAAAGGATTTCCGAGATACGGGTTACCCCCTTCCTTAGCCCCCTACTAGGCTCTATCGTTAGCTAGCTAGCCAATCCTGTAGCTCGTTCTTCGTTAGTACACTTTGTTTGATTTGTTATGCAGTTGTCGGAGGACTATTTTCGCTTTCGTTTTCCTCCATCGCCTCATCGCTCCCTCATCCTGAACTCGCTGGCCCTATGTCTCGCTGGCTTTTCCCCTGGTCAGGCTCAATCAAGAAGCGGGCCTGTCGGTACCTCTTACAGCATTACCTCGGTCACTTCTTTCAAGAACGACTGAGTTTGGAACAGCTGAGTTTGGACCTGTACAATGGTAGTGGTGTCATCAAAGAAATCAACATCGATGTTTGGGTGAGTTAGTCAATGTAGTAAGGCAGTTTAACTGTCAAGGAACAACGGGTCACTTTTGTGTGTTCCCATGCACTCCGACCCTCAACTTTTTTGCAATTTCAGGACTTGAGTATAACAACAGTATCAACGCCTCTCGTGAGTTCAAGGAACAGCAGTTCCGATAAATATTTTTGTCAGCATCTGATTGGAAAATAACTCCCCTCATCCAGTGTCCCTGCAGTTCAGTTGAAATATACTGTATATGACTTAGGTCTCACCAACTCACTCACTTTCAATCTGCACATCAGACAAAACCATTGCCTGACGCCATTTCCACCAGCTGTTTATTGTAGGACAAGGTGTTTCTTTTTCCAACATCTTCCACTCATCTCTATTCATATCTCATCGCCCATTTCCTTCCTTCCCTCCCCCCAGGCGGTCAACGAGCTCTTGGAGTCTCTTGGGGCTCCACTTGAGATTGTGGATGGGTTTGTGAGCAGCATAGAGGTGACAATTCCCTGGTCAGCTCTTGTCACTGACCACTGCACCCTCGTCATCTCAGGCCTTCAGATAACATGCAGACCCAAGTACAGGACCAGTAAGTCTGTCTGACAGCCAGTCTTACCTTGTTATTGCTCCTGTTCCTGTCACGGCCTCAGGCCTATCAGGTTGAGGAAGGAAGTTGTGGTAACCATTGATTAGCTAGCTACCTTTAGAATGTCTTCGTCAACTAAGACGAATACAGTTGTCTAGTACTAGCTAACTCTTTGTTGTAAACCAATGTCAGAGCTCAAGAGAAGATGTGTTGCACTATCCCAGGCCCAACATTTTTCAGAGCCAGCTACAAACCAATGAACAAAATGACTGTTGCTCAGTCATACAGTACAGTATGTCCATGAGTCATCACTTAGCATTGATTACAGTCACTGAATTATGCCTTGGTTTTTTTCCGTTTACGTGTAGGTGGGGGTTTGGACTCCCAGGGCTGGTCCACATGCATGACCTCCAGCATGCAGCTGGCCCAGGAGTGCCTAAAGGACCCCCCTGAGGCGTCCGAGGAGCCACCCGCTCCACTGGAGGGCTTGGAGATGTTTGCACAAACTATTGAGACTGGTGAGTCAATGTGTAGGCCTTGTTTGCACGTGTGCATGGCAGTGAAAAGCACTGTGCCTTTTTGAAGATAACATATTTGTTCAGTTGTTTTCAAACTGCTGAGTCAGTTGTTTACCATCAAGTCCAAGCTGGTGAAATAAGGACTCATATCACATCACTGGTGTCCCTTGTTAGTGTCTTTGTGACCAATATGCTTAGTGATAATGGATGTCCCTTTTTGTGTTGTGTTGCAGTCCTGCGTCGGATAAAAGTCACCCTCCTGGACACCATCGTCCGAATCGAGCACCAGCCCCTGGACATGGAGACGGGCATTGCCTTAGAGGTGCACATCAAATGGTATGTTGGTTCTCACCACACTGACACTCACACTTCCTGTGGTGGTCTGTTCACCTTTAGAAATCAGGATGGGAAGGAGATAAGGCAACACTTGATTCAAACTTGCAATGCCAAACAGTCACTGGATTTGTCTGTAGATCCAAAGAGAACCTTTGAACCTCGGAGAAGCTTCACTATCTTTGGTAGAGCCTGTATGGTGAATGTGTGTGTGGTGGGTGATTTGGCTGAGGTTGAAGGTTATATAGCATTATTGTGCTGAGTGCTCATCTCTGCCCCCGGTGGTTGTGTGGTGCGCTGTAGGCTGGAGTACTGTGACGAGGCGGTAAGGGACCCCAGCCAGATGGTTCCTGTGGACATCCACCAGCCCCCTGCCTTCCTGCACAAGATCCTCCAGCTCAGCTCTGTTCAACTGCTGTACGAGACCACCGGAGGGCCCCAGGTAGCATACAGTTTCACATTGACCATTGCACTTATCAACCCCCTCATGTACACTGTCATTCTCACGTGCATATACTCACATTGGGTCCCAATATAACACACACCTCTTATAGAGACTAAATATTCACTTAGAAACTACTCACATACACTCATACAGTATTTCCTCCCGCTCTCCTTCTAGTGTGAGAGGCAATATGAGACTTGGGGCTGACAGACTACCAAGCAGTGGCGCTAAGGGTTAAACCCTGGTAATCTTTCTCTCCCCAGGGTCCTTTAAGAGCTGGCACCCCTGGCTCAGCCTCAGCCAGTGAAGAGGAAGTTGAAGAGGAGACTGACCCGCCAGCTGCCCCCACCTCCCTCCCTCCGGCCACCCAACGGCCCCTCCTCATCGGCAGCTGCTCTGGCTTCATGGAGACCATGGTCAAGATCAAACAGAACGACATGCTGCCTGGACCTAAGGTGTGTGTGTGTGTGTGTGTGTCTGTCTGTCTGTCAGTGTGTTTGCGTGGGGTTTGGTTCACTTCCTGTGTGCTTAACCTAGTTTTTAAGAACACAGTTTTGCTTTTGTCTTGTTCTGTCTCTGTTATTATAGCCAATTGTCTCTCCTTATCTTTCAGTTGGAGCTGGATGGGAAGGTGGGCTGCCTCCACCTGCTGCTCTCTCCAGACCAGATCACTCACCTGACCGACCTTCTGTCTGCCCTCTGCATCGACACAGGTGAGGAAAGACAGTGATTTACTTGTACCTCCCCACCTGCATTCCACCTACACTGAGTATACAAAACGTTAGGAACTGTTCTTTTCATGACATAGACTGACCATGTCAATTCAGGTGAGAGCTATGAGCCCTTATTTATGCCCCTTGTTAAATCCACTTCAAGCAGTGTAGATGAAGGGGAGGAGACCGGTTAAAGAAGGATTTTTAAGCCTTGAGACAATTGAGACATGGATTGTGTATGTGTGCCATTCAGACGGTGAATGGGCAAGATAAAATATTTGAAGTGTCTTTGAACTGGGTTTGGTAGTAGGTGCCAGACGCAGCGGTTTGTGTCAAGAACTGCAACGCTGCTGGGTTTTTCATGCTCAACAGTTTCCATGTGTATCAAAGAATGGTCCACTACCCAAATGACATCCAGCCAACTTGACACAACTGTGGGAAGCATTGGAGTCAACATGGGCCAGCATCCCTGCGGAACACTTTCGACACCTTGTAGAGTCCATGCTCTGATGAGTAGAGGCTGTTCTGAGGGGGGTGAAACATAATATTAAGAAGGTGTTCTTAATGTTTTATACAGTTAGTGTATGTGTCTTAGTTCCACATCCTAATGTCATTAACAGTGGAACAAACTCTGCCTTTTAACCATTCACATCTTCATCCACACTGTGTACTGCAGAGCCTGTATGATTCCTTCCTGTCTATCCTACCAGAGGCTGTATGATTCCTTCCTGTCTATCCTACCAGAGGCTGTATGATTCCTTCCTGTCTATCCTACCAGAGCCTGTATGATTCCTTCCTGTCTATCCTACCAGAGCCTGTATGATTCCTTCCTGTCTATCCTACCAGAGCCTGTATGATTCCTTCCTGTCTATCCTACCAGAGCCTGTATGATTCCTTCCTGTCTATCCTACCAGAGGCTGTATGATTCCTTCCTGTCTATCCTACCAGAGGCTGTATGATTCCTTCCTGTCTATCCTACCAGAGGCTGTATGATTCCTTCCTGTCTATCCTACCAGAGGCTGTATGATTCCTTCCTGTCTATCCTACCAGAGGCTGTATGATTCCTTCCTGTCTATCCTACCAGAGCCTGTATGATTCCTTCCTGTCTATCCTACCAGAGCCTGTATGATTCCTTCCTGTCTATCCTACCAGAGCCTGTATGATTCCTTCCTTCCTGTCTATCCTACCAGAGCCCTTCCTGTCTATCCTACCAGAGGCTGTATGATTCCTTCCTGTCTATCCTACCAGAGCCTGTATGATTCCTTCCTGTCTATCCTTCCTGTCTATCCAGAGGCTGTATGATTCCTTCCTGTCTATCCTACCAGAGGCTGTATGATTCCTTCCTGTCTATCCTACCAGAGGCTGTATGATTCCTTCCTGTCTATCCTACCAGAGGCTATGATTCCTTCCTGTCTATCCTATCCTACCAGAGGCTGTATGATTCCTTCCTGTCTATCCTACCCTAGAGGCTGTATGATTCCTTCCTGTCTATCCTACCAGAGGCTGTATGATTCCTTCCTGTCTATCCTACCAGAGGCTGTATGATTCCTTCCTGTCTATCCTACCAGAGGCTGTATGATTCCTTCCTGTCTATCCTACCAGAGGCTGTATGATTCCTTCCTGTCTATCCTACCAGAGGCTGTATGATTCCTTCCTGTCTATCCTACCAGAGGCTGTATGATTCCTTCCTGTCTATCCTACCAGAGGCTGTATGATTCCTTCCTGTCTATCCTACCAGAGGCTGTATGATTCCTATCCTACCAGAGCCTGTATGATTCCTTCCTGTCTATCCTACCAGAGGCTGTATGATTCCTTCCTGTCTATCCTTCCTGTCTATCCTAGAGGCTGTATGATTCCTTCCTGTCTATCCTACCAGAGGCTGTATGATTCCTTCCTGTCTATCCTACCAGAGGCTGTATGATTCCTTCCTGTCTATCCTACCAGAGCCTCCTTCCTGTCTATCCTACCAGAGGCTGTATGATTCCTTCCTGTCTATCCTACCAGAGGCTGTATGATTCCTTCCTGTCTATCCTACCAGAGGCTGTATGATTCCTTCCTGTCTATCCTACCAGAGGCTGTATGATTCCTTCCTGTCTATCCTACCAGAGGCTGTATGATTCCTTCCTGTCTGTATGATTCCTTCCTGTCTATCCTACCAGAGGCTGTATGATTCCTTCCTGTCTATCCTACCAGAGGCTGTATGATTCCTTCCTGTCTATCCTACCAGAGGCTGTATGATTCCTTCCTGTCTATCCTACCAGAGGCTGTATGATTCCTTCCTGTCTATCCTACCAGAGGCTGTATGATTCCTTCCTGTCTATCCTACCAGAGGCTGAAGCCAGTGGTGCTGGGGTTCACAGCCGTCCCCTGGACTCTGAGGACCTGCGTCTGATAGAGGAGGACTTGAGCAAACAGTTGAGCTCCAGCCCCGGAGATGGAGATCCGGACTGGGATGAAGAGCCTGACATGGAGCCCTACCTCACCGGTCTGGAGAACGGGGGTATGTGGGTTAGTGGAGGGAAGCTATAGTTGGAATGCAATATGGAGGCTAGTGAATTTGAGGTCATATTAGCTTTTGTTTGCTGATGCATAATTTGCGTTCTTGGCATTTCTGTGAGAGATTAGTTGAACTAGACATGTGAAGCATAATGTACCCTTTTCTCTGTTTACACTCTCTGTCTTTCAGATATGTTCTTCTCCATGGGTCCTGGTATGACTAGCAGTGCGACGTCAGCGCTCTCTGGCAGCTCTCTCTCCGACAGCATGGCGTCGTCTACACACAGCCAGGCTAGCTACGCCCAGGGCCTTCCACAGGGTCCCAGGTGTTATCCTGTACCAGGATCACTATCCAGCCTGCCCCAGTGTAGCAGAATACCAGGTAACTCTCACAGCATCTTACTACATTGTTTTGTACACATTTCACAGATAACAAAAACTATATTATACAACCTATCTTCCTGATTCATCTTATTAACCCCTCCTCGTTCAGGGCGAAGTAGCCAATCTGAGCCCCTGAAACCAGAGGCATTGCTCCGCCTCTCGCTTGGCGGGCTCACCCTAACCCTACTAGAGCAGGAACCACACCCCGGGCCAGACGGAGTGTCCTCATTGACCCAGGTGTCTCAGGTGTTCTTCCGGGAGCTTGCCGTCTTCAAAGACAGCATGTTCAGCGAGAGAGACTTCCACCACCTCAGAGCTAGCTTCGCTAAAGCATGCCCGCACTCACACCTAAGGTACAAATACACAATAGTCTCTTCAACATTGGCCACCACTCCTCAGATATACCAACAAACCTGCCTGCCCGACATACCCATAAATAATCATTTGTTTATCTCTCAGGATGACTGGAGCAGCGGTACAGGTGGCGTGTGAGATGCGCAGTGCGGGTCGCCACTCCCGTGCTGTGACCTCTGACCTATCCTTCAGTAGGCTAGAGCTGCTTGAGTGTCTCTGGGAGCCAGGAAAGCCCCAATACACTGAGGTAGGACAGGGGCTGTTATTTGAGATCATCTAAGGATTTCTACACACCATTCAACCTAACAGTGTGCTACAGCATGGGCTAGCATTGCCCAGGATATAACTCTTCACTCCTCTTTCCTCCTCCTCTAGTTGCTCCAGTTCCAGCGTGCTGGGATGTTCACAGTGGGAGATACAGCCAGACCCTGTGCACAGCTACACTACAGTCTCACAGAGAAACACCTGCGCAAGGTTAACCATGACAGTGTCCATGTTGTGTGTTGGCGTCATGTTCAATAGCTAATATATCATTAATTCAGTCTGTTTTGGTTTCCTCTGTTAACCTGCTACCCCCTCCTCCTGATATGTCAATGTCTCTGTATTGCAGGGGAGGCAGCGTGTGCAGCGTAGAGACAGTGTAGTGAGGGTAGAGTTGGGAGAGCTGAGTGCTGAGTTGGACCTGGACATACTGAGTCGACTGGAGCCTCTGAGCAGAGCCTGCAGCCACTGTCCCACACAGGCCGGAGGAGGACCCATCCACACACAGGTAAACACTTAGCAGGCCACCAGCCACTAAGAGGACCCGTCCACACACAGGTAAACACTTAGCAGGCCACCAGCCACTAAGAGGACCCGTCCACACACAGGTAAACACTTAGCAGGCCACCAGCCACTAAGAGGACCCGTCCACACACAGGTAAACACTTAGCAGGCCACCAGCCACTAAGAGGACCCGTCCACACACAGGTAAACACTTAGCAGGCCACCAGCCACTAAGAGGACCCGTCCACACACAGGTAAACACTTAGCAGGCCACCAGCCACTAAGAGGACCCGTCCACACACAGGTAAACACTTAGCAGGCCACCAGCCACTAAGAGGACCCGTCCACACACAGGTAAACACTTAGCAGGCCACCAGCCACTAAGAGGACCCGTCCACACACAGGTAAACACTTAGCAGGCCACCAGCCACTAAGAGGACCCGTCCACACACAGGTAAACACTTAGCAGGCCACCAGCCACTAAGAGGACCCGTCCACACACAGGTAAACACTTAGCAGGCCACCAGCCACTAAGAGGACCCGTCCACACACAGGTAAACACTTAGGGCCACCAGCCACTAAGACCACACACAGGTAAACACTAGCAGGCCACCAGCCACTAAGAGGACCCGTCCACACACAGGTAAACACTTAGCAGGTCACCAGCCACTAAGAGGACCCGTCCACACACAGGTAAACACTTAGCAGGCCACCAGCCACTAAGAGGACCCGTCAGAAAGCCACTAGCCACTAAGATGAGCCATTTGATATTGGTTGATAAGGATTTTGATATGCCTGCCTCACAACTGAAGTTAAATTGCAGGTTTTCTTTGTTTAGACTTTTTAGTTGAATATTCTCCCCTCTTTTTCCTCTCCAACTCTTCTCCCATCCCTCTCTCAGACCCAGAGCAGTGAGCTGCACTCCTCTCTCTCCCTCCTCTCGCCCCACGCCATCCTTAAGCTCCGCTTCCCCATCCCGGACCTCCGGCCGCTCCCCTTCCGACGCCCACCTTCCCAGAGAGCCATGCGGCAGGAGTCCCTGGTACTGGATCTGTGTGACCTGGATATCTGCTCCCAGGAGGGCCTTGACCTCCAGCCAGATCACCATGCACCCCCTGGCCCCTCCCACAGGTCCCTCACACAGCTATTGGAGGCCAGCTTCAGTGACATGCACGGTGAGGAATACACACACACAGTCGAATATACATACACACACAGTAACGGTCACATTTTGAGCAATTGTTTGTTCATTGTCTCTCTCAGGAACGTATGAGGGCTGGGAGGGAGGCTCCTTCCCCTGTATCAGAGTCAAGAAGAGTCAAGACTCCTTGGCAAAGTGAGTGTGTTTCTGGAACATTTGTTTTAGGAGAGTTTGTTTCACTTGCTGTGTCACTTGAATTGAATGTCTTTCATCAAAAACCTACTGTACACCAATTCCACAGCTGTATAGTATACATCTCCCTGTCTTTCTTTGTCTACCTCCCTCCCTCTCTCCAGACTGTCAGTGCGTGTGAGTGGAGGAGAGGGTCTGGGGTCAGCGGTAGGGGTGGGTCTGATGAGGGACCTGGGGTCCATGTCGTTTGAGAACCCCTGTGAACTCCTAGAGAAGACCAGCTCTCCCTTCTCCTCCAACCGCACCATGTTCGAGACTGAGGAGGTACCGCACCATCCCATCACACACCTCTCTCACAACTGGCCGTCCCTCTCTCACAACTGGCCGTCCCTCTCTCACAACTGGCCGTCCCTCTCTCACAACTGGCCGTCCCTCTCTCACAACTGGCCGTCCCTCTCTCACAACTGGCCGTCCCTCTCTCACAACTGGCCATCCCTCTCTCACAACTGGCCATCCCTCTCTCACAACTGGCCATCCCTCTCTCACAACTGGCCATCCCTCTCTCACAACTGGCCATCCCTCTCTCACAACTGGCCATCCCTCTCTCACAACTGGCCATCCCTCTCTCACAACTGGCCACCCCTCTCTCACAACTGGCCACCCCTCTCTCACAACTGGCCACCCCTCTCTCACAACTGGCCATCCCTCTCTCACAACTGGCCATTCCTCTCTCACCCCTGGCCATTCCTCTCTCACCCCTGGCCATCCCTCTCCATGTAAATCTCTCATGGCTTAAAGTGGAAGAGATTGACTTCATCCATACTTGTTTTTGTAAGAAGTGTTGACAAGCTGAATGCACCGAGCTGTATGCTTAAACTACTAGAACACAGCTCGGACACCCATGCATACCCCACAAGAAATGCCAACAAAGGTCTCTTCACAGTACTACATAGAGCCATGGCTACATTGAACTTTTCCACATCAGGTACTTTTCCACAACTATTCCACATCAGGTAACTGATATAAGCAGTAGTATTATATTTAAAAAAACTGATAAAAATACACCTTATGGAACAGCAGTGTCTGTGAAGAGACATGCGCGCACACACACACACACACACACACACACACACACACACACACACACACACACACACACACACACACACACACACACACACACACACACACACACACACACACACACACACACGTAACAGTACCAGTCAAATGTTTGGACACACCTACTCATTCAAGGGTTTTTCTTTATTTTTAGTTGTAAAATAATAGTGAAGACATCAACATTATGAAATAACAAATATGGAATCATATATGGAATCATCATATAAACATGTATGGAAATATGGAATCATGTAGTATCGTGTAGTTATCAAAATATATTTTAGATTCTTCAAAGTTGCCACCCTTTGCCTTGATGACAGCTTTGCAAACTTGGCATTCGCTCAACCAGCTTCACCTGGAATGATTTTCCAACAGTCTAGAAGGAGTTCCCACGTGCTGAAGACATGTTGGCTGCTTTTCCTTCACTCTGCGGTCCAACTCATCCCAAACCATCTCAATTGGAATGAGGTTGGGTGATTGTGGAGGCCAGGTCATCTGATGCTGCACTTCATCACTCTCCTTCTTGGTCAAATAGCCCTTACACAGCCTGGAGGTGTGTTGGGTCTTAGTCCTGTTGAAAAACAAATGAAGAGTGCAAAACCTAAGTGCAAACCAGATGGGATGGTTTATCACTGCAGAATGCTGTGGTAGCCATGCTGGTTAAGTGTGTCTTTGAATTCTTAAATAAATCACTGACAGTGTCACAAGCAAAGCCCCCACACACCACCACCTCCATGCTTCACAGGGGAACCACACATGCAGAGATCATCCGTTCACCTACTCTGCATCTCACAAAGACACTGCGGTTGGAACCAAAAATCGCACATTTGGACTCAGACCAAAGGACAGATTTCCACCGGTCTAATATCCATTGTTCATGTTTCTTGGCCCAAGCAAGTTTCTTCTTATTATTGGTGTCCTTTAGTAGTGGTTTCTTTGCAGCAATTGGACCACGAAGGCCTGATTCACGCAGTCTCCTCTGAACAGTTGTGTTTGTTGCTACATTTATTTGAGCTCTAATCTGAGGTGAGGTTAACTCTAATGAACTTATCCTCTGCAGAAGAGGTAACTCTAGGTCTTCCTTTTCTGTGGCTCTTGATTTTTTTTTGCAACTGCACTTGAAGAAACTTTCAAAGTTCTTGAGATTTTCCTGAATTGACTGACCTTCATGTCTTAAAGTAATGATGGACTGTTTCTCTTTGCTAATTTGAGCTGTTGTTGCCATAATATGGACTTGGTCTTTTACCAAATAGGGCTATCTTCTGTATACCACCCCAAGGGTTGCACATTTTGGGGAATATTCAGAGATGGAAACTTTCTGTGGGAATTAACGGGAATATGGGAATTAATATGAATACCATTTATATGTAGATGTTTTTTGCATTGGACATATTTACCATATCATATGGAGACAGAAACATTAACTTTTTACCTTGTCATAAGTAGACATCATTGCAAATTATTATCCTTCCAATAGATTTAAATATTTAAGGTTCAAATTGAACTTTTAATTAAATGAGTTGACTCTTTGAATGGGAGGATTTCACTGAACAACTAAATGGAATATTGAACAATCCCCAGTGATCCATCGCATCTCTCAAAGTCCCTTTCCAACCCTGTTGAGGATGGCTCGTTGTCAGGCTCAAAAAGCCTCAAGTTTGCACATATGGCCACCAATTTTTCAACCCTTGTATTGGTCAGCCTGATGTGTATGTGTTCCCAAACAAGGACCGGTTACGCTCGGAGGCGGCTGATGTTGGTGGGATTTGGAGGATGATGGAGGCAACAGGGGAAAGAGCCTCAGATCCACAAAGTTCCTTCCACCAGGTGGCTGATGAGGTATGTTGGCACAACTGCCATATTGCATCTCCATCCCAAAGCCCTTGATTGGAAGTGGACTTCAATAGACTGCCAAGAACCTTGCCCTCATCCAGGCCAAGGTGGCGAGACATGGTAGTGATGACACCATAGGCCTTGTTGATCTCTGCACCAGACAGGATGCTCTTGCAGCATACTTGGGGTCCAACATGTACGCTGCGGCATGGATGGGCTTCAGGCAGAAGTCTTCACGCTTTTTGATGTATTTCAGAACTGCAGTTTCCTCTGCTTGGAGCAACAGTGAGCAGTGGGCAGGGCAGTACAAATTTCTTCTCACATCTTCAAGCAGAGTCTGAACATCAGACAGGATGGCATCAATTTGTGCAATTACTAGGCAAGTCAGTTAAGAACAAATTCTTATTTTCAATGATGGCCTAGGAACACTGGGATAACTGCCTTGTTCAGGGGCAGAAAAACAGATTTTTACCGTATCAGCTCTGGGATTCGATCTTGCAACCTTTCAGTTACTAGTCCAACACGAACCACTAGGCTACCCTGCCGCCCCAATGGCCACTGCTATAGGTTTCAGGAGTTTCAGGCTGCTTACCACTCTCTCCCAAAATACATCATCCAGGAGGATCCTCTTGATGGCGCTCTCCATATCAGCAGACTGTGATTTGTAAGTCGCTCTGGATAAGAGCGTCTGCTAAATGACTTAAATGTAAATGTAATATGGCCATTTCTTGGAGAGACTCCTTCCCCTCCAGGAGACTGTCAAACATGATGACAACACCATCCCGATGGGTGTTGCTGGGCAGCTTCAATGTGGTGCTCTTATTCTACTCACTTTGGTGAGGTAGATTTCTGCTGTAACTTTATGGCCCTTCACATACCTAACCATTTCCTTGGCTCTCTTGTAGAGTGTATTCATTGCATGAGCAGCACAGCCAATGGATGTGATGTGAGGGTAGGACTCCACTTTAGACCAAGCAGCCTTCATGTTCGCAGCATTGTCTGTCACCAGTGCAAATACCTTCTGTGGTCCAAGATCATTGATGACTGCCTTCAGCTCATCTGCAATGTAGAGACCAGTGTGTCTGTTGTCCCTTTTGTCTGTGCTCTTTTAGAATACTGGTTGAGTGGTGGAGATGATGTAGTTAATTATTCCTTGCCTGACCATCCCTCTCTCACATATAATCTCACACTTCCTGAAGATATTGGGGTTATATTTGACCCATTTTCCAAAAGTCGCAGTCTAATCTTTTCTCATTCTCCCTCTCCTCTTCATCCTTCTGTCTACTTACATTGCCCCCCCTCTCAGATGGTAATCCCAGCAGACCCAGAGGGGATGCAACAATTCCAGTCTCAGTGTGTTTCTCAGTGTCAGTGTGTAGTAGATGTCTTTCTGCCCCTGGCCTACATCTTCCTGCCCAGCAAACAGGCCTTCCAGAGCATCTACAACAGGTCTGTGGGTCTCTTTTTCTGCTAGTTTGCTTATTTGTACAAAAAAGTCCATGTACAGTTGAAGTCGGAAGTTTACATACACTTAGATTGGAGTCATTAAAACTTGTTTTTCAACCACTCCACAAATTTCTTGTTAACAAACTATAAGTCGGTTAGGACATCTACTTCATGCATGACAAGTCATTTTTCCAACAATTCTTTACAGACAGATTATTTCCCTTATAATTCACTGCATCACAATTACAGTGGGTCAGAAGTTTACATGCAGTAAGTTGACAGCTTGGAAAATTCCAGAAAATGATGTCATGGCTATAGCAGCTTCTGATAGGCTAATTGACATAATTTGAGTGTACCTGTGGATGTATTTCAAGGCCTACCTTCAATCTCAGTGCCTCTTTGCTTTATATCATGGGAAGATCAAAAGAAATAAGCCAAGACCTCAGAAAAAAAGTCTGGTTCATCCTTGGGAGCAATTTCCAAACGCCTGAAGGTACCACGTTCATCTGTACAAACAATAGTACGCAAGTATAACCACCATGGGACCACGCAGCTGTCATACCGCTCAGGAAGGAGACGCTTTCTGTCTCCTAGAGGTGAATGTACTTTGGTGGGGAAAGTTCAAATCAATCCCAGAACAACAGCAAAGGACCTTGTGAAGATGCTGGAGGAAACGGGTACAAAAGTATCTATATGCACAGTAAAACGAGTCCTATATTGACAACCTGAAAGGCCGCTCAGCAAGGAAGAAGCCGCTGCTCCAAAACTGCCATAAAAAAGCCAGACTACGGTTTGCAACTGCACATGGGGACAAAGATTGTTCTTTTTGGAGAAATGTCCTCTGGTCTGATGAAACAAAAATGGAACTGTCTTGCCATAATGACCATCGTTGTGTTTGGATGAAAAAGGGGGAGGCTTGCAAGCCGAATAACACCATCCCAACCGTGAAGTACAGGGGTGGCAGCATCATGTTGTGGGGGTGCTTTGCTGCAGGAGGGACTGGTGCACTTCACAGTATAGATGGCATCATGAGGGAGTAAAATGATGTGGATATATTGAAGCAACATCTCAAGACATCAGCAAGGAAGTTAAAAGCTTGGTCGCAAATGGATCTTCCAAATGGACAATGACCCCAAGCATACTTCCAAAGTTGTGTCGAAATGCCTTAAGGACTACAAAGTCTGGGTATTTTGGCAGAACTGAAAAAGTGTGTGCGAGCAAGGAGGCCTTACAAGCCTGTCTCAGTTACACCAGCTCTGTCAGGAGGAATGGGCCAAAATTCACCCAACTTATTGTGGGAAGCTTGTAGAAGGCTACCAAGAACGTTTGACCCAAGTTAAACAATTTAAAGGCAATGCTACCAAATACAAATTGAGTGTATGAACTTCTGACCCACTGGGAATGTAATGAAAGAAATAAAAGCTGAAATAAATCATTCTCTCTGCTATAATTCTGACATTTAACATTCTAAAAATAAAGTGGTGATCCTAACTGACCTAAGACATGCATTTTTTAACTAGGATTAAATGTCAGGAATTGTGAAAAACTGAGTTTAAATGTATTTGGCTAAGGAGTATGTGAACTTCCTACTTCAACTGTATGCACTCACTACTGTAAATCTCTCTGGAGAAGAGTGGTCTGCTAAATGACTAACGAGTCAATGTAAACATGTTACAATCTCTCATTCTCTTTTTCTGTCGTTTCCCTCTGTCCTCTCTCCATCCCTGTAGGATCAATAATGACCTGTTAATGTGGGAAGCCCCTCCCCCCTTAGGTTCTAAGAGCGACCACAGCCCCCTACACCGTCGCCAAGACGATGACAACTTCCAGCTTTGCAAGTCTGCCTTCAGACTAGGTGAGACCCCCATACTGAGACGTGTAAACCACTTCAGACTGGTCAGACACTCATTCAGAATTGGGTAATCCCTGGTTAGCAACTTGTTGACATCTTTAGTTTATTTAAATCTCTGATTTAATATGGCTTGCCAAGTAGTATGAGTTGAGCACCTCTTTAGTCGGCACACCTGCAGACCATCTGAAATGTGTTGTTGCTCAGCAGTTCTATAACTGTGACGTTTCTGGTCTCTCAGACTCGGATTCCGAGGAGGAAGATGCTCAGTTCTACACAGCCGGTGAATCAACCAGACACAGGCAGTCAGAGCCCCGCCCTAACCACACCCTCAGCCTGCTCTCTCTCACCATTGTCATAGGAAAGGGCCGCCTCCAAGCATTGACGGACAGCAAGGTGAGCCATTGATGAACCAGCTACATCTTACAATGGTTAACTCGGGATAGAGACTGGAGAGATTTTGGATCCTGGTTCAGTTCCTGACTGGACCTTACATAATGAGCAATATAAGAGCAAACATAAATGTAATTTGAATTCAATAGCTTGGAATTTGAATTACAAAAATTGAATGATTGAATGTATATATACTATGATGCTTCTAAAGAAGACACTTGCTTAAATACATTGTTTTCTGTTTCTCCTCTCCTACAGGGAGAGACGGGAAGTCCGGAGGACCGGTGTCATGGTGAGCTCCTATTGGACCTGGAAGGGGGGAAGATGTTCAGTGTGGTGCAGCATCAGAACAACCCCCATCTCAGCTTCCTGTGCCTGGAGAGCAGGAGGGTGGATCTCTACCACAAAGGTGAATGGAATGACCATGTGATATCAGGCTTTAGGTCTGGTAGTACCTACCTAATCATGTGTAGTAGTGTGATAATCCATGTGTTATCATGTAGATTTTAGTCATGAGCTCATCTCTTCCAAATGACTGACAGCCCTTTCCTTTCTGGCCACTAACCGTTTTCCTACCTCTCACAGCTGTAGTGAAGGACTCCCCTGTCCCCGGGCGGTTGGAAATGCCCAGCTTCACTCCCCCAGGGCATCTAGACCTTACCATTTACCCCACAGAGGTGGGGCTGAGCAGTGTGAGTGGCAGGGAGACTGAGGTCCAGATGTTATCCACAGCCATCAAAATCACCCTGGACCCTCAGAAGAATGTCAAGGTAACACGCATATCTTCTCAATTATTCTTTGAACGAAATATCACCTTTTGATTGTGCTTGTAGGTTAGCTGTGCTTATGATGAAGAAAGCTTAATAATTATCATTAACTTAATTCTCTGTTTGTGTTTTTACAGGAGTTTCTGGTTGCCCTTCGTCTCCATGGTGCCACTATGCGACATCGCATGGCACAGACCAATCACAGCTGGCACGGACAGGTATGGAGGATCCTAATAAATACTAAATCTGAGATGCTTCAGGCACCTAACATGATTTGACTGTTTGGGTGTGTTTGGTTCGTGAGTCTTGTTGATTAGTCTGTGTTTCTTCATGACAGCTGGTTGATTTTCTGGATGTCATTGATGACCCGATCCTGGGCTACACATCTCCTGTAGTTATTACCGTCCTACACACACACCTGGCTACCTGCGTCGTGGACTACAGGTACACACACACTCACACACACCAGATTTACATATGTGGACAAAGGAAGATAATACATTGTTAACATAAAATTATTTTTCACTTCTCCCTTCTCTCCCCTTTCTGTCTTTCAGGCCCCTGTATCTTCCATTGAGGGTGTTGTTCACAGCAGAATCATTCTCTCTCTCCAGTAACATCATAGTAGACACTGCCACCTTTCACCTCAGGTATAGTAACAGTGGACCTCAAAATATGTTCTTCCTTTAGTTCATTAATGGCCAACTGGTGGCCCCCCTTTTTGTAAGCCCAATTAAAATAAATAATCTATATTTTTTGGAACTCAGTCGGGGTCTCAACCTACTGTTGAGAGTTAGAATAATAGAATACACAAGGCGCAATTTCGAAATTTGGTTGTGCATCAGCAGTCACTTAATTAGGCCATCAGTTAGTCTAGCAGCCAGCTATCTAAACTTGGAGTAAGCATGCTTGAATTACTGATTGGGTTGGGACCCATTGATCATCAGTTAGTAGCAAAAATGGTATTGGTAGCCTGAGGTAGAGTACTTGATGAAAAGCTGTAGACCACGCCATCTACCAAGAGTTTATCCAAAGTTTTCCTATCTGTCTATTTACCACCACAAACCGATGCTGGCACTATGACCGCACTCAACGAGCTGTTTAGGGCCATAAGCACACAATAAAATGCTCATCCAGAAGCGGTGCTCCTAGTGGCCGGGGACTTTAAACCTCTAGTGACACCTCATCCCATGAACGGGACTGTTGTCATTATCTGACACTAATTAGCATAACACAACGGACATAAATCTTCCTTGAAAATATTCCTATTCATGAAAATCACAAGTGAAATATATTGGAACACAGCTTAGCCTTTTGTTAATCACCCTGTCATCTCAGATTTTCAAAATATGCTTTACAGCCAAAGCTAGACAAGCATTTGTGTAAGTTTATCAATAACCTAGCATAGCATTATGCCCTGCTAGCAGCAGGCAACCTTGTCACGAAAATCTGCAAAATAATCTAATTAAATCGTTTACCTTTGATTTCGGATGTTTTCACTCACTCACGAGACTCCCAGGTAGATAGACTCCCAGGCGAAATAGCTCCGTTTGTTCTTCACGTTTGGCTGAGAAATCGACCGGAAATTGCGGTCACGACAACGCCGAAAAATATTCCAAATTAGCTCCATAATATCGACAGAAACATGGCAAACATTGTTTAGAATCAATCCTCAAGGTGTTCTTCAAATATCTATTTGATACCGGGACAATTGGTTTCTCAGTAGAAGTGATTGGAATAATGGCTACCTCTGTACTTTACGCAAGATTTTCTCCGGGAGCATCATGTGACCACTTGCGCAATGTAGCCCCCTACGGGTATTCTTCAACATAAATGCGTAAAACTACGTCACAATGCTGTAGACACCTTGGGGAATACGTGGAATGCGTAAGCTGGTTGATGGCACATTCACAGCTCCATAGGGACTCATTGGAACGCAGAGCTTTCAAAGTATGGGGCACTTCCGGATTGGATTTTTCTCAGGCTTTCGCCTGCAACATCAGTTCTGTTATACACACACAGACAATATCTTTACAAATACTGCCCCTAGAGTCGCAACAGGTTAATGCAGGCAAACTTATATTAGTTTTACCTCATTTGTACCAGCATGTCACATGTAGCCAGAGGGGGAAAAAACTCTTGACCATCTTTACTCCACAAACAGACGCAAACAAATCTCTCCCTCACCCTCTATTAGGAAAATCTGACCATAATTCTATCCTCCTGATTCCTGCTTACAAGCAAAAACTAAAGCAGGAAGTACCAGTGACTCGCTCAATACGGACGTTGACAGATGCTACGCTACAGGACTATTTTAATATGTTCCGGGATTCATCCAATGGCATTGAGTATACCACCTCAGTCACTGGCTTCATCAATAAGTGCATCGACAGTGATCATACGTACATATCCCAACCAGAATTAATGGGTTACAGGCAACATCCGCAACGAATTAAGGGCTAGAGCTGCCGCTATCAATGACTGAGACACTAATCCGGATGCTTATAAGAAATCCCGCGATGCCCTCAGACGAACCATCAAACAGGCATAGCGTCAATACAGGACTAAGATTGAATCCTACTACACCGGCTCTGATGCTCGCCTGATGTGGCAAGGCCGCAAGTTGCCCAGTGACGCAAGCCTACCAGACAAGCTAAATTACTTTTTATGCTCGCTTCGAGGCAAGCAACACTGAAGCATTCATGAGAGCATCAACTGTTCTGGATGACTGTGTGATCACGCTCTCCGTAACCGATGTGAGCAAGACTTTTTAAACAGGTTAACATTCACAAGGCTGCGGGGCCAGACGGAATACCGAGACATGTACTCAGACGTGTGCCGACCAATTGGTAAGTGTCTTCACTGATATTTTCAACCTCTCCCCTGACCGAGTCTGTAATACCTACATGTTTCAAGCAGACCACCATAGTCCCTGTGCCCAAGAAAACTAAGGTAAACTCCTCCCTCTGCAATTGGATCCTGGACTTCTTGACGGGCCGCCCCCAGGCGGTTTCTGCGCACGCAGATCCTCAACCCTCTCCCCCTCCTGTACACCCTGTTTACCCATGACTGTGTGGCCAAGCACAATTCCAACACCATCTTTATGTTTGCTGATGACACAACAGTGGTAATCCTGATCACCGACAATGATGAGACGGCCTATAGGGAGGAGGTCAAAGACCTGGCAGTGTGGTGCCAGGAGAACAACCTCTCTCTCAACTTGAGCAAGTCAAAGGAGCTGATCGTGGACTACAGGAAAAGGAGGGCAGAACATGCCCCCATTCACATCGACAAGGCTGTAGTGGGGCAGGTCAAGAGTTTCAAGTTCGTGTTCCAAACACCAAGACAGTCATGAAGACGGCGCGACAACACATTTGCCCACTCAGGAGAAAAATATATATTTGGCATGGGTCCCCAGGTCCTCAAAGTTCTACAGCTGCACCATCGAGCGCATCTGACAGGTTGCATCACCTGGTATGGCAACTGCTCGGAATCTGACCGTAAGGCGTTACAGAGGGTAGTGCATATGGCCCAGTACATCACTGGGGCCAAGCACAGGACCTATATACAAGGCGGTGTCAGAGGAAGGCCCAAAATATTGTCAAAGACTCCAGTTACCCAAGTCATAGACTGTTCTCTTTGCTACCGCACGACAAGCATTAACAGAGCGTCAATTCTAGGTCCAAAAGGCTCCTTAACCTCTTGCGACGAGCAATCCCGTATCCGGGAGCGTAATTATAGCCTCAAGCTTATTACCATAACGCAACATAAACTATTTTTGAAAATCACAAATGAAATGAAATAAATATATTGGCTCACCTTTTGTTAACAACACTGTCATCTCAGATTTTGAAAATATGCTTTTCAACCATAGCTACACAAGCATTTGTGTAAGAGTATTGATAGCTAGCATAGCATTAAGCCTAGCATTCAGCAGGCAACATTTTCACAAAAACAAGAAAAGCATTCAAATAAAATCATTTACCTTTAAAGAACTTCGGATGTTTTCAATGAGGAGACTCTCAGTTAGATAGCAAATGTTCAGTTTTTCCAAAAAGATTATTTGTGTAGGAGAAATCGCTCCGTTTTGTTCATCACCTTTGGCCAAGAAAATCCCCCGAAAATTCAGTCATTACAACGCCAAACTTTTTTCCAAATTAACTCCATAATATCGACAGAAACATGGCAAACGTTGTTTAGAGTCAATCCTCAAGGTGTTTTTCACATATCTATTCGATGGTAAATCATTCGTGGCAGTTGCCTTTCTCTTCTGAACCAAATGGAAATGTGCATGCAGCTGGAGATTCCGCAATAATTTCGACAGAGGACACCAGGCGGACACCTGGTAAATGTAGTCTCTTATGTTCAATCTTCCAATTATATGCCTACAAATACGTCACAATGCTGCAGACACCTTGGGGAAACGACAGAAAGTGTAGGCTCATTCCTTGCGCATTCACAGCCATATAAGGAGACATTGGAACACAGCGCATTCAAAATCTGCGGCATTTCCTGTTTGAAATTTCATCTTGGTTTCACCCTGTAGCATCAGTTCTGTGGCACTCACAGATAATATCTTTGCAGTTTTGGAAACATCAGAGTATTTTCTTTCCAAAGCTGTCAATTATATGCATAGTCGAGCATCTTTTCGTGACAAAATATCTTGTTTAAAACGGGAACGTTTTTCATCCAAAAATGAAATACTGCCCCCAGAGGTTCAAGAGGTTAACAACAGCTACTCCCAAGCCATAAGTCTCCTGAACAGCTAATCAAATGGCTACCCGGACTATTTACATTACACTGCTGCTACTCACTGTTTTTATTATCTATGCAAAGTCACTTTACTCCTACCTACATGTACTAATGACCTCGACTTACCTGTACCCCCACATACTGACTCGGTACCGGTACCCCCGCATATAGCCTCATTATTTTATTGTTACTTTTTATTTCATTTTTTACTTAGTAAATATTTTCTAAACTCTTTCTTCGAACTGCATTGTTGGTTAAGGGTTTGTAAGTAAGCATTTCACAGTACTTAGCGCATGTGACAAAATAATGTTTGATTAGAAATGTGTAGAATTGCAGGATGGGGACGGGGGGGGGGTAGGAATAACCTAATAGTTGGCTATTGAAGTTTGATGGTATTTCCTCCTCAGGTTTATCCTGGATGATTCTGCCTTGTTTCTCTCTGATAAGTGTGAAAGTGACGTAGTGGACCTGAGACGAGGTATGACTCATAATTAACTGTACCGTGTGTACATCTACATCTGAGTGTGTCTGGCGTTCTAATGCTCTCTCTTTCTCTCTCTCGCTCTTTCTCTCCTTAGACTATGTGTGTGTTCTGGATATTGATCTGCTAGAGCTGGCCATCACCACATGGAAAGGCAGTGATATAGGGAAACTGGTAAGTTCTTAGCCTGACAATTTTATGTGATTACACATCTGTCAGTGTGTTTGACTCAAATCTACGGTCTCTTTAGTTCTTACCTCTTCTCCTCGCCAGTGAGATGACGCTCGACGGAGAAGGGTGACATCTTACGAGTTCTAACCAAACTTTGCTAATTCGTTTTATTTTGTTTATCTTTTTTTTGTACAAAAAGTTCATACTATCACATATCAAATGTTAATATTTACATACACATATTTAGCAGATGTTCTTGCGGGTGTACCGAAATGCTTGTGGACATCGGATCGACAGTTAGTAACCTCGATTTTGACTTCAAATACAACTTCAACTACCACAGCTGTTCATACCAGACCCTGTTCCATGAGCCACCAAAACAATGCAGGAGTCCTGGTGAAATTAAGGTGAAGAGAGAACCGAATGGCATTTCCCCTCCATTCTATTGGCAAATGTCCAGTCACTCGAGAATAAGACGTATGAGC
The DNA here is from genome assembly GCF_036934945.1 of Oncorhynchus masou masou. Taxonomy (NCBI): domain Eukaryota; kingdom Metazoa; phylum Chordata; class Actinopteri; order Salmoniformes; family Salmonidae; genus Oncorhynchus; species Oncorhynchus masou. The sequence continues at coordinate 17,000,203 of NC_088220.1, read as the reverse complement.
TTTTTTTCAGAGTCTCCTGTCAGAGCAGAGAGTCTCCTGTCAGAGCAGAGAGTCTCCTGTCAGAGCAGAGAGTCTCCTGTCAGAGCAGAGAGTCTCCTGTCAGAGCAGAGAGTCTCCTGTCAGAGCAGAGAGTCTCCTGTCAGAGCAGAGCAGTCTCCTGTCAGAGCAGAGAGTCTCCTGTCAGAGAGACTTGAAAAGCTGCAATATTATGTCTTACTGAAACGTAGCTGGATGATGACGCAATGCACATAGTACTCTGTGGATTCTCCATGCAGCAGAAGGATCGGACGGCGCCTTCGGGGAAGTAAAAAGGAGTTTTTTTTCTCCATAAATAACAACTTGTGTACTGCTTCCAGTGGGAAGGAAATCTCAAACTTTTGTTCACTTGATATAGAATACCTCTTGGTAAGCTGCAGACCCTTTTATCTACCAAGAGAGTTCTCATTTGTAATTACCACGGCTGTCGACATCATGCCCCAAGCAAACACCACTCTGGCCCTCAACAAACTGTATGGGGCCATAAACAAACAAGAAACTGCTCACCCAGAGGCAGCGATTCTGGTGGGCGGAGACTTTAGAATTAAAACCGTCCTACTTCGCTTCTACCAACGTCTCCTGTGCCAATCGGGGTGCTAAAACTCCAGACCACTTTTATTCTACCCAGAGAAACACATACATGACCCTCCCTCGTCATCCCTTTGGTAAATCTGACCATGACTCCATTTCTGTGATATCAGTGATGCGCTCAATATAGAAGTGATTGGATAGCATTGAGGAGTTTACAGTCACAGGCTACATCAATAAGTGCAAAGACGATGTGGTCCCCACAGTGACTATAAGAACGTATCCAAACCAAAAACTATGGAATACAGGGCCTCCTGGGTGGCGCAGTGGTCTAAGGCACTGCATCGCAGTGCTAGCTGTGCCACCAGAGATTCTGCATTCGAGCCCAGGCTCTGTCACAGCCGGCTGCGACCGGGAGGTCCATGGGGCAACGCACAATTGGCCCAGCTTGTTCCGTGGTAGGGACGTTTCGGCTGGCAGGGATATCCTTGTCTCATCGTGCACTAGCGACTCCTGTGGTGGGCCGGGTGCAGTGCACGCTGACCAGGTTGCCAGGTGTTTCCTCCGACACATTGGTTCGGCTGGCTTCCGGGTTGGATGTGTGTTGTGTCAAGACGCAGTGCGGTTGGGTTGTGTTTCGGAGGACGCATGACTCTCGACCATCTCCTCACCCGAGTCTGTGCGGGAGTTGCAGCGATGGATACCACGAAATTGGAGAGATAAAAGTGGTAAAAAAAGAAATGAAAATACTACTGCGATGCAAACAACAACAGAGTTACACATGGATTTAACAAACGGACAGTCAATAACACAATAGAAAAATACAGTGTGTGCAAATTAGGTAATTAAGGCAATTAATAGGCCGTAGTGGCGAAGTAATTACAATTTAGCAATTAAACACTGGTGTGATGGATGTGCAGAAGATGAGCAAGTAGAGATACTGGGGTGCAAAGGAGAAAAAAATAATAACAATATGCGGATGAGGTAGTTGGATGGGCTATTTACAGGTGCAATGATATGTGAGCTGTATGGGGCCATTAAATATACAGTAGGAGGAAGGTGGGACCCGATTACACTGGGTCCGATGCTTGTCGTATGTGGCAGGGCTTGCAGACAATAACGGATTACAAAGGCAAACCCACCCATGAGATGTCCTGTGATTTTATTTTTGATTTAACCTTTATTTAACTAGGCAAGTCAGATAAGAACAAATTCTTATTTACGATCACGGCCTACCGGGGAACAGTGGGTAAACTGCCTTGTTCAGAATGACAGATTTTTACCTTGTCAGCTCGGGGATTCAATCCAGCAATCTTTCGGTTACTGGGCCAACGCTCTAACCACTAGGCTTCGAAGAATACAACACTGGGTCTCGCTGCCGGGCAAGATGGAATACCAGGTCGCGTTGTCAAAGCATGAGCAGACCAGCTGGCAAGTGCACCAAGGAGTCAGCCTGCAGGCGCCCGGCCTTGGCCCTGGATGAGAGCAGTGGTGTAGTTGTTGATATTCTTACGAGACATAACCCCAGACTTTGAAATTACAGAGGAGCTTGCTTCAGTGCAGTCAATGAAGAGCACAACCACAGGGAAAGGTTTATTGGAGGAGGTTAATAAGTGTGTGGCAAAGCTGGGACTGAGTTTTGAAGTTATTCAGTGTGACAACTGATGGTGCCCAAACAGGAAAAAAACATTGTCCTTTTGAAAAGGATACAATATCAAGTAGATGAGCTGAACCAGGATCAGATTTTTTTTCCTGCATTGCATTATTCAGGTTCTCTGTAAATGTGTTCTGAAAATGAGCCGTGTTGTGGATACAGTCACTAAAGTGGTAAACTTCATAAGAGAAATTTTTAAACCACAGGCAGTTTGTCTCTTCTAACAGTGAGACCGAGTCGGGTCATGCAGATCTCCCCTACAACACCAACGTGAGATGGAGAAGGTGCTTAAAAGGGAGTGGGACCTGAAGTCGGAGATTGTTGAGTTTTTGAAAATGAACTGTAAGATAAAGAATGGTTGGCTGATTTTTCCTTTGCTGTGGACATCATAGCCCTCATGAATGAACTGAATTCCAAACTACAAGGGAAGGGCCTTTTTTGCACATCAGATGTACAACCTTGTCAAAGCCTCCAAGGGAAAATGACTCCTCCTGACCTGCCAAGTAGAAGCCAACAATCTCACCCACCTTCCAACACTACTAGTCTGTTCCCTATCAGATGACCAGCGGGAGAAGTATACATCACTGCTGCGTGCTTTGAACGGTGAGTTTTCTCGTCGTTTTAAGGATTTCAAAGTGTTGGAAAATGACATGCTGTTGGTTTCCTCTCCTTTCACCTTCAATGTGGATAACGCTCCCAGCTTCTCGATCTTCAGTCTGATGCTTGGAGAACTACTCAAAACAATGTCACTGCCGAGGTTCTATGCATCTCTCGATGAACAAAACTTTCCAAAGATTAGGAGTTGTGTTCAGAAGATGTTTGGTTCAACCTATGTATGTGAACAGACATTTTCAGTGATGAAATATAAGTCAAGGCACAGATCATCTCTTACTGACTCTCACCTCTCAGCAATCCTGCACATAGCGACATCAGAAACTATACTTTCACTGCTCTAGTCAATGTCAATCAGACTTCACTCCTCACACTGATTGAGTAGTTTAAATATAATGTTGAGCTCTCTTTCTTGTCTTTTTGTGCAACCCGTTAACAAGAGTTCTGTCCGTGGTGGTGAATGCACAGTGTACTTTTCCTTCAATGTAGCTCATTGCATGTTTAATAATGAAAATACCTACCAAACGGAGGACATGGATGTGGTTTATTTCTGTGCATGTTAAAAAATGTAAAATAAGTAGCATATCTGGATGTGATTTACAGTAGATATATCTGTCAACATAGTTATACATATGATGTATAATACTGTAATATGATTCTGGCCCTCGATGGCAAAAATAGATTCTAATGTGGCCCTCCATGGAAAATAATTGCCCAGGCCTGTCCTAGACCCACTCCAATTCGCATACTGCCCCAACAGATCCTCAGATGATGCAATCTCTAATGCACTTCACACTGCCCTCTCCCACCTTGACAAGAGGGGAAGTAACTGTGAGAATGCTGTTCATAGACTACAGCTCAGCATTCAACACTATAGTCCCCTCCAAGCTCATCACCAAGCTAGGGATCCTGGAACTGAACCCCTCCCTCTGGGCCAACCCCAGGTGGTGAAGTTAGGCAACAACACCTCTGCCACGCTGACCCTCAACACAGAGGCCCCTCAGGGGTGTGTATTTAGTCCCCTTCTGTACTCCCTGTTCACCCATGACTGTGTGGCTACGTAGAACTCCAACACCATCAAGTTTGCTAACAACACAAAGGTACTAGGCCTGATCAGCGATGGCGATGAGACAGTCTACAGGGAGGAGGTCAGAGACTTTGCAGTTTGGTGCTGGGACAACAAAACCTCCCTCGACGTCAGCAAGACCAAGGAGCTGAACGTGGACTACAGGAAAAAGAGGGGAGAACCCCATCCACATCGACAGGGCTGTTGTGGAGCAGGTCAAGAGTTTAAGTTCCTTGGCGTCCACATCACTAAGAACCTCTCCACGGTCGTGGAGAGGGCACGGCAGTGCCTCATCCCCCTCTGGAGGCTGAAAGGGATTTGGGGTGGGTACTCGGATTCTCAAAAGGTTCTATAGCTGCACCATCAAGAGCATCTTGCCTCTTTTCTTGACATGGTGAAATCAGCCAAGACCTCAGATAAAATATTGGTTCATCCTTGGGAGCAATTTCCAAAATCCTGAAGGTACCACGTTCGTCTGTACAAACAATTGTACGCAAGTATAAACACCATAGGACCATGCTGCCGTCATACCGCTCAGGAAGGAGACGCGTTCTGTCTCCTAGAGATGAACGTACTTTTGTGTGAAAAGTGCAAATCAATCCCAGAACAACAGCAAATGGGTCTTCCAAATGGACAATGACCCCAAGCATACTTCCGAAGTTATGGCGAAATGGCTTAAGGACAACAAAGTAAAGGTATTAGCGTGGCCAACACAAAGTCCTGACCTCAATCCTATAGAACATTTGTTGGCAGAACTAAAAATGTGTGTGCGAGCAAGGGGACCAACAAACCTGACTGTTATACCAGCTCTGTCAGGAGGATGGGCCAAAATTCACCCAACTTATTGTGGGAAGCTTGTGGAAGGCTTCCAGGAACGTTTGACCCAAGTTAAACAATTTAATGGCAATGCTACCAAATACTAATTGAGTGTATGTAAGCTTCTGACCCACTGGGAACATAATGAAAGAAATAAAAGCTGAAAGAAATAATTTTCTCTACTATTATTCTGACATTCCACATTCTTAAAATAAAGTGGTGATCCTAACTGACCTAAGACAGGGAATTTTTACTAGGATTAAATGTGAGGAATTGTGAAAAACTGAGTTTAAATGTATTTGGCTGAGGTGTATGTAAACTTCCGACTTCTACTATACATACATGCATGCATGCATGCATACATACATACATGCATGCATACATGCATACACTTTATTACACTTATCATTTGCTGGTGCTGCTCTGTCCTTAACTTACTAATATTGTTATCTATCCTGATGCCTTGTCACTTTATCCTGCCTCAGTGTACATAACAATAAGGTATTTGATGTAGATATCTATCCTGATGCCTAGTCACTTTACCCTGTCTTCATGTATAGTGGGGAGAACAAGTATTTGATACACTGCTGATTTTGCAGGTTTTCCTACTTACAAAGCATGTAGAGGTCTGTAATTTTTTATCATAGGTACACTTCAACTGTGAGAGACGGAATCTAAAACAAAAATCCAGAAAATCACATTGTATGATTTTTTTTAAAGTAATTAATTTGCATTTTGTATTAATTAATGTACATGCTTTGTAAGTAGGAAACACTGCCAATTTTGCAGGTTATCAAATACTTGTTCTCCCTACTGTAGCTCCACATTGATCTAGTACTTCCTGTATATAGCTCCATTTATGTGCATTTTATTTTATTCTTCATGTTACTATTTTGCTTGTATCATTATTAATGAACTGCATAATTGGAAAGGGCCCGTAAGCAGTGGTGTAAAGTACTTAAGTAGTTTTTTGGTGTATCTGTACTTTCATTTACTATTTATATTTTTGAGTACTTTTACTTCACTACATTGCTAAAGAAAGTAATGTACTTTTTACTCCATACATTTTCCCTGACACCCAAAGTACTCGTTACATTTTGAATGCTTAGCAGGACAGGGAAATGGTCCAATACACATACTTATTACTGCTTCTGGAGGACTTACTAAACACAAATGCTTTGTTTGTAAATTATGTCTGTGTGCTGTAGTGTGCCGTCTGATTTGCTTAATATAAGCAATTTGAAATTATGAATACTTTTACTTTTGATACTTAAGTATATTTAAAACAAAATGATTTTACTTTTACTCAAGTAGTATTTTACTGGGGGACTTTCACTTTTACTTGAGTCAATTTATTTTAAGGTATCTTTACTTTTACTCAATTATGACAATTAGGTACTTTTACCACAACTGCGTGTAAAAAAAAAAAAAGTAATTCACGGTAAAGTGTCTACCAGTTGTTTTTGGCGCATGTGACAAAAATTGTTATTTGATTTCTATTCCAATCCCCTCACCTTCTCTTCCCCTAGTCCCAACCTCTGTTTGAGCTGCGTTGCTCTAACAACGTGGTCCACCTCCACACCTGTGCTGACTCCTGTGCTGCCCTGGTCAACATGCTGCAGTACCTGGTGTCCCAGGGAGACCTGCACCCGCCCCCTCGACACACATCACCCACTGAGATCGCTGGACAGAAGCTGCCGGTAAGACAGATAGGCCAGTAGACCAATAGTCTAGTAAACTAGTATAATATTACCTTCTTTAAGGTCTGGAACAGATGCTGTATGTTTGTTCAGATAAACGTTGTGTGAGAACAACTGAAGAAAATGAAACTGTGGAGCGACTAGAAAGGAGCCTATCTGAACCTCTCAACTATCTGTTTTCTGTCTATATGTGACTTGTTTTAGTTGTCAGAAAGTCCCGCCTCCTTGCCACCCTGCCTTCCAGCTGAGACTGCTGAGATCAACCAGTATGATCTCCTTGATGCTTTGATTGACACAGAGAGGAGCCATCCAGATGAAGATGTGGACTCAGGTAAAACAGGGGTATTAAATGATAGTGTCGTTCAATATCTCCAACTATAAATCCCTTCTGTACATTTGATAGATGAAATGGATGCCATTAGCTATTCCTGTGTGTGTTTCCTATTTCTAGTGCATATTTCTTTTCACTGTAAAAATTGAGTCTTCTAAATGAACATTTCTATGTCTAGGATCTCCCACTGTCCCGCGGGGCTCACCTGTTTCAGTCTACCTGTTTCCTGGGGAGGACCCTAAGCTCCGCCCACCAGTTGTCATTGAGGGAGAGGAGTCAAAGCTTGACAGACTGGTAGCGACAGCCACTGAGGTGCAGGTGGATATGATGTCAGAGGAGGGCTCTGATGGTTCAGAGGACAACGAGGACTTCTGTATCCTAGAGGCTCCTGGGATGGGTATACCTGTGAGTCTGTTTCTTTATTTCATTATGTCTCTATACTTTCTCTCTCTATACGCTCTGTACTCTCTCGCTCTGTACTCTCTATTCCCCCTCTATACTCTCACTCTATATATGTGTATATATTTATGTGTATATATTTATATTTATGTGTATATATATATATATATATATATATATATATATATATATATATATATACACACACAAAATATATATATATAAATATATATACACACATAAATATATATATATATATATATATACACACATAAATATAAATATATATATACACATAAATATATATACACACATAAATATATATATATATATATATATATATATATATACATATAAATAAATATATATATATATACACACATAAATATATATATATATATATATACACACATAAATATATACACATAAATATATATATAGCAACAACAATTGTTTAGACAGATTATTTCACTTAAAATTCACTGTATTACAATTCCAGTGGGTCAGAAGTTTACATACATACACTAAGTTGACTGTGCATTTAAACAGCTTGGACAATTCCAGAAAATTATGTCATGGCTTTGGAGGCTTCTGGCTAATTTACATCATTTGAGTCAATTGGAGGTGTACCTGTGGATGTATTTCAAGGCCTACCTTCAATCCCAGTGCCTCTTTGCTTGACATCATGGGAAAATCAAAAGAAATCAGCCAAGACCTCAGAAAAGAATTGTAGACCTCCACATGTCTGGTTCATCCTTGGAAGCAATTTCCAAACGCCTGAAGGTACCACGTTCATCTGTACAAACAATAGTACGCAAGTGTAAACACCATGGGACCACACAGCCGTCATACCGCGTTCTGTCTCCTAGAAATGAATGTCCTTTGGTGCGAAAAGTGCAAATCAATCCCAGAACAACAGCAAAGGACCTTCTGAAAATGCTGAAGGAATCCGGTACAAACGTTTCAATATCCACAGTTACAACGAGTCCGATATCGACATAACATGAAAGGCCGCTCAGCAAGGAAGAAGACACTGCTCCAAAACTGCCATAAAAAAGCCAGACTACGGTTTGCAACTGCACATGGGGACAAAGATTGTACTTTTTGGAGAAATGTCCTCTGGTCTGATGAAACAAAAATAGAACTGTTTTGCCATAGTGACCATCGTTATGTTTGGATGAAAAGGGGGGAGGCTTGCAAGCCGAAGAACACCATCCCAACCGTGAAGCACAGAGGTGGCAGCATCACATGAGGGAGTAAAATGATGTGGATATATTGAAGCAACATCTCAAGACATCAGCCAGGAAGTTAAAAGCTTGGTCGCAAATGGGTCTTCCAAATGGACAATGACCCCAAGCATACTTCCAAAGTTGTCAAAATTTCTTAACGACAATAAATTCAAGGTATTAGTGGCCACCACAAAGCCCTGACCTCAATCCTATTGAACATTTGTTGGCAGAACTGAAAAAGTATGTGTGAGCAAGGAGGCCTACAAACCTGACTCTGTTACACCAGCTCTGTCGGGAGGAATGGGCCAAAATTCACCCAACGTATTGTGGGAAGCTTGTGGAAGGCTACTCAAAAGTAAAACAATTTAATGGCAATGCTACCAAATACTAATTAAGTGTATTTAATGTCATGTCTTTGGCATCATTAATTTGATGACTGTTATTTTATCAAATCAATTCTCATTATTATTACGTGATTAAACTAATCATGTACATGTAATTACATAGGAAGTTGGGGCACCAAGGAAAATCTTCAGATTACAAAGTTATAATTTTCCTAATATAACTCCTAATATAACTCTTCAGATATTTTAATATATAATATATATCAATTAGTCTTCTAATTAATTATTATTCTTTACCTTACATTAGTCTCATTCCCAACATCGTAAATGGTTGGTTATCTGCACGAACCCAGCCTTTACTATGAATCATCCATACACCAATTGTCTTAATCATTTATTTACTAACTAAATTATGACAGAAATGCATAAACAAACAAACAGTAGATATGGTTACAAGGAAATTATAGATGTTCCCTAGTGGGCTAAGCCGATATAACGGCTTGGTGGACAAAGTGAAGTGGGTGTGGACTGAGAAGGGTGCGAAAGACAAATGCAGTCACTACACAGTTGATAATTATATTAATTTAAATTCTAATCATTTGCACATTAACGCTCACTCATTCGGGAATAATTGCAATCAATATATATTTACGCCCAGTGTGTCGTCGTGATCTCTGTTGGAATCGTCCGTCTTTCTGTTGGAAAGTTCATCTGCGCATCTCGCTCTCTACTTTCCTGACATCTTTCGTGGTTAGAATGTATACTTCAGGGTACCATTCTTCCAAGATGGCGTAGCAGTCAGGCGTCTTTGTCCTGTCCCTTGTATATATCTTTATACATATTTAAATGAAATAAAATCAACTTCTAAATACTCTCCTGCAACCCGCCTCACCCAATGTGGCGTGGATCTGCTTTTTTCTAAAGTATTTCTATTTACTTCGGATCTGGAATCCCTCAACTGAAGCTAGCCAACTAACTACCTACCAGCTATCAGTTAGCAAACCATTGCTAGCGGTCATTAGCTAACCTTTTTGCTCGGAAAGCTCTCGCCAGTTCGAACAACGTGACTCAAACCAGAGCATAACGGACCTATTTCTCCCCATATCCCGGATTCCTACCGCAAACTCTGAACATTTTCATCTGGATCTTCGCAACTAGCTAACCGCAATCCAGGGTGACCACTCCGGAGCAAGCACCAATTAGCCTGAAGCTAGCCCGGCCAGGGCTCCTGTGCTACCACCGAAGCCCATTCCTGGGCTACAATATCCGGACCCCTTCTACTGCCGGTACGGGGCACGGAACCCCGCCGATCCTCTACGACTGGAATACCAACATAATCTGCTTGAGGATTCCAACAGGCCCCTCAGGCGCGACACCCGCTGAAGTCCCATTCTGCTAACCTGCTAGGCCTGCTATCTACTTAGAGCTACTTGGAACCCCACTAATCCACGACTGGTCTATCGCCGTCACCGCACGAAGAAGTAAAAACAGACTTACCCCATTGTGACGTCCCACAAAGGCTAACTTGCTAGCCCCGGTCTGCTAACTGCTAGCTTGCCTGCCCCGGTCTGCTAACTGCTAGCTTGCCTACCCCGGTCTGCTAACTGCTAGCTTCTTTAGCTCCGGCTTACTAATTGTTAGCGTGTTCGCATCAGCCTGCTAACTGTCTGAATCGCCGTGTCCCCAGTCAGCCCAACCAATCACTGGACCCATATGTTCACTTGGCTAAGCATTGCCTCTTTCTAACATCAATATGCCTTGTCCATTACTGTCCTGGTTAGTGATTACTGTCTTATTTCCCTGTAGAGCCTCTAGCCCTGCTCAATATGCCTTAACCAACCATGTTGTTCCACCTCCTACATATGCAATGACATCAACTGGTTTAAATGTCTCTAGAGACTATATCTCTCTCATCATTATTCAATGCCTAGGTTTACCTCCAATGTACTCACATCCCACCTTACCTTTGTCTGTACACTATGCCTGAATCCATGCTATCGTGCCCAGAAACCTGCTCCTTTTACCCTCTGTTCCAAACGTGCTAAACGGCCAGTTCTCCTCTGTTACTCTGGTGATGTAGAGGTTAATCCAGGTCCTGCAGTGCCTAGCTCCACTCCCACTCCCCAGGTGCTCCCATTTGTTGACTTCTGTAACCGTAAAAGCCTTGGTTTCATGCATGTTAACATTAGAAGCCTACTCCCTAAATTTGTATGACTCACTGCTTTAGCACACTCTGCCAACCCGGATGTCTTAGCTGTGTCTGAATCCTGGCTTAGGAAAACCACCAAAAACCTTGAAATCGCTAACTATAACATTTTCTGCCAAGATAGAACTGCCAAAGGGGGCGGTGTTGCAATCTACTGCAAAGATAGCCTGCAGAGTTCTGTATTACTATCCAAGTCTGTACCCCAAACAATTCAAGCTTCTACTTCTAAAAATGCACCTTTCCATAAAGAAGTCTCTCACTGTTGCCGCTTGCTATAGACCTCCCTCTGCCCCAAGCTGTGCCCTCGATACCATATGTGAATTGATTGCCCCCATCTATCTTCTGAGCTCGTGCTACTAGATGACCTAAACTGGGACATGCTTAACACCCCGGCCATCCTACAATCCAAGTTTGATGACCTCAATCTCACACATATTATCAATGAACCTACCAGGTACAACTCCAAATCCGTAAACAACACTGGCCAAATCCGTAAACACGTCATCCTAACTAACTCGCCCTCCAAATACACATCTGCTGTTTTCAATCAAGATCTCAGCGATCGCTTTATAACTTTAGTCCATCCCCTCGCCCCTACCTGGGCTCGAACCAGGGACTCTCTGCACACAAACAACAGTCACCCACGAAGCATCGTTACCCATCGCTCCACAAAAGCTGCGGCCCTTGCAGAGCAAGGGGAACCACTACTTCAAGGTCTCAGAGCATGTGACGTCACGGATTGAAACGCTATTAGCGTGCAACACCGCTAACTAGCTAGCCATTTCACATCGGTTACACTTGCATCCGTAATGGGTCTGCGACCAAACGACCAGCCCTCATCACTGTCAAACGCTCCCTAAAACATTCTGCATTCTGCATTCGTTCTGCATTCGCATAGAATAGCCCCTGTGATATGCAACTTTTCAGGGAAGTTAGGAACAAATATACACAGGCAGTTAGGAAAGCTAAGGCTAGCTTTTTCAAACATAAATTTGCATCCTGTAGTACTAACTCAAAAAAGTTCTGCGACACTAAAGTCCATGGAGAGTAAGAGCACCTCCTCCCAGCTGCCCACTGCTCTGAGGCTAGGAAACACTGTCACCACCAATAAATCCACAAAAATTGAGAATTTCAATAAGCATTTCTCTACGACTGGCCATGCTTTCCACCTGGCTACCCCTACCCCGGTCAACTGCCCATATATATATATATATATATATATATATATATTACTCCACTCCATGTGTACCTCTGAGTTACACATGGAATAAACATACCCTACTCTTCCACCAAGGCACCTGCAAGTTCCCAGACATTTCTGGGGGGAATGGCCCTAGCCCTCACCCTTTGATCCAACAGTTCCCAAATGTGCTCAATGGGATTTCGATCCGGGCTTTTCGCTGGCCATGGCGGAACACTGACATTCCTGTCTTGCAGGAAATCACACACAGAAAGAGCAGTATGGCTGGTGGCATTGTCATGCTGGAGGGTCATGTCAAGATGAGCCCGCAGGAAGGGTACCACAGGATGTCTTTCCTGTAACGCACAGCTTTAAGATTGCCTGCATTGCAGGCAGTCTGATGACGTTGTGACTCACCATCCCAGACCATGACGTACCCTCCATCTCCAAATCAATCCCGCTACAGAGTACAGGCCTTGGTGTAATACTCATTCCTTCAACGATAAACGCAAATCTGACCATCGCCCCTTGTGAGACAAAACAGCGACTCGTCAGTGAAGAGCACTTTTTGCCAGTCCTGTCTGGTACAGCGACGGTGGGTTTGTGCCCATAGGCCACATTGTTACTGGTGTTGTCTGATGAGGACCTGCCTTACAACAGGCCTACAAGCCCTCAGTCCAGCCTCTCTCAGCCTATTGCGGACAGTCTGAGCACTGATGGAGGGATTGTGTGTTCCTGGTGTAACTCGGGTAGTTTCTGCTATCCTGTACCTGTCCCGCAGGTGTGATGTTTGGATGTACCAAGCCTGTACAGGTGTTGTTACACGTGGTCTGCCACTGCCCGGACGATCAGCTCTCCGTCCTGTCTCCCTGTAGTGCTGTCTTAGGCGTCTCACAGTACAGACATTGCAATTTATTGCCCTGGCCACATCTGCAGTCCGCATGCCTAAGGCACGTACACGCAGATGAGCAGGGACCCTGAGCATCTTTCTTTAGGTGTTTTTGAGAGTCAGTAGAAATGCCTCTTTTTAGTGTCCTAAGTTTTCATAACTGTGACTTTAATTGCCTACCGTCTGTAAGCTGTTAGTGTCTTAACGACTGTTCCACAGGTGCATGTTCATTAATTGTTTATGGTTCATTGAACAAGCATGGGAAACAGTGTTTAAACCCTTTACAATGAAGATCTGTGAAGTTATTTGGATTTTTACAAATTATCTTTGAAAGACAGGGTGCTGAACATTTTATTTTTTTTGCTGAGTTTACAATGTAGAAAATAGTAAAAAAAATAATCCATTGAATAAGTAGGTGTGTCCAAACTTTTGACTGATACTGTATATACTCTCTCTATATATACAGTGAGGTAAGAAAGTATTTCATCCCCTGCTGATTTTGTACGTTTGCCCACTGTCAAAGAAATGATCAGTCTATAATTTTAATGGTAGGTTTATTTGAACAGTGAGAGACAGAATAACAACAACAAAATCCAGAAAAACATGTCAAAAATGTTATAAATTGATTTGCATTTTAATGAGGGGAAATAAGTATTTGACCCCCTCTCAATCAAAGATTTCTGGCTCCCAGGTGTCTTTTATACAGGTAACGAGCTGAGATTAGAGCACACTCTTAAAGGGAGTGCTCCTAATCTCAGTTTGTTACCTGTATAAAAGACACCTGTCCACAGAAGCAATCAATCAATCAGATTCCAACTCTCCACCATGGCCAAGACCAAAGAGCTCTCCAAGGATGTCAGGGACAAGATTGTAGACCTACACAAGGCTGGAATGGGCTACAAGACCATCGCCAAGCAGCTTGGTGAGAAGGTGACAACAGTTGGTGCGATTATTCGCAAATGGAAGAAACACAAAAGAACTGTCAATCTCCCTCGACCTCCATACAAGATCTCAACTCGTGTTGTTGCAATGATCATGAAAATGGTGAGGAATCATCCCAGAACTACACGGGAGGATCTTGTCAATGATCTCAAGGCAGCTGGGACCATAGTCACCAAGGAAACAATTGGTAACACACTACGTCGCGAAGGACTGAAATCCTGCAGCGCCCGCAAGGTCCCCCTGCTCAAGAAAGCACATTTACATGCCCATCTGAAGTTTGCTAATGAACATCTGAATGATTCAGAGGACAACTGGGTGAAAGTGTTGTGGTCAGATGAGACCAAAATGGAGTTCTTTGGCATCAACTCGCCGTGTTTGGAGGAGGAATGCTGCCTATGACCCCAAGAACATCATCCCCACCGTCAAACATGGAGGTGGAAACATTATGCTTTGGGGGTGTTTTTCTGCTAAGGGGACAGGACAACTTCACCGCATCAAAGGGACGATGGACAGGACCATGTACCGTCAAATCTTGGGTGAGAACCTCCTTCCCTCAGCTAGGACATTGAAAATGGGTTATGGATTGGTATTCCAGCATGACAATGACCCAAAACACACAGCCAAGGCAACAAAGGAGTGGCTCAAGAAGAAGCACATTAAGGTCCTGGAGTGGCCGAGCCAGTCTCCAGACCTTAATCCCATAGAAAATCTGTGGAGGGAGATGAAGGTTTGAGTTGCCAAACATCAGCCTCGAAACCTTAATGACTTGGAGAAGATCTGCAAAGAGGAGTGGGATAAAATCTCTCCTGAGGTGTGTGCAAACCTGGTGACCAACTGCAAGAAACGTCTGACCTCGGTGATTGCCAACAAGGGTTTTGCCACCAAGTACTAAGTCATGTTTTGCAGAGGGGTCAAATACTTATTTCCCTCATTAAAATGCAAATCAATTTATAACATTTTTGACATGCATTTTTCTGGATTTTGTTATTCTGTCTCTCACTGATCAAAAAACCTACCATTAAAATAAATTATAGACTGATCATTTCTTTGTCAGTGGGTAAACGTACAAAATCAGCAGGGGATCAAATACTTTTTTCCCTCACTGTAGATATACTCTCTCTCCCTCTATACTCTCTCTATATAGATGTACTCTCTTTCCCTCTACAAACTCTCTTCTTTATCTCCCTCTACTCTCTATATGCTCCTTTTTTATATGTACTCTCCCTCCATACTCTCTCTACACTCTCTCTTAATACTCTCCCTCTATACTCTTTCCTTGTACTCTTTCTCTACTCTCTATACTTTCTCTACACTCTCCTACACTCTCTTAATACACTCTCCCCCTCTACCTCTCTACACTCTCTACTCTCTATACTCGCTCTCTTTCTCTATACCCTCTTTATACTCTTTCTATATTCTCTATACTCTCTCTACTCTTGCTTTTTATTTTATATTTTTCCTTCCTCTATCTCACTTTTAACTTTCTGTCCCAGTGTTCCTATTAGTTGTAGTTCACATGGAATTTAATTGTGACATTAAGTACTAAACCTGTTCATTAATTCACCCCCTCCCCAGCCCAGAGACGGGGAGCCTCTTGTGACAGTACTAGCTGAGGGTCCTATCAGGGTTAGGGAGGGCCACTTCTCCCGGCCGCGGGGCAGCTCTGACCTGCTGCGGGCCCCCAGCCGCTTCCCTGTCCCCGAGAGCAGGGTGGTGCTACGAGAGGTGTCTGTTGTCTGGCATCTGTACGGAGGGAGAGACTTCGGGGGCAAGGCCATGTCTACACACACTCAGCATGGAAACAGGTCCCTATGCACACATGTACACACAACCCAGCAACAGCCACTTGAATTTGGAAGATTTCTCTCTTACTGATCATCAAGCTCCTTTCTCCCTCCCTCTATCTCTCTCTCCTCTCCTCCCCTACCCTCTCGCTCTCTAGGGGTCGATCTGTCCCCTCTGGGATGCGTGGATCCCCGTCCCGCTCCACTGCTCCGTCCCGGCCTCAGAACTCGTGGCGCTGGGCTGGAGGCGGTGGACGTCAACACAACTTGCTCATGGAGATCCAGCTCACCAAGGTAGGGAGAGTATGTACTCTACATAACCGAAAGTATGTAGACACCTGCTCATCGAACATCTCATTCTAAAATCATGGGCATTAATATGAAGTTGGTCTATAACAGCCTCCACTCTTCTGGGAAGACTTTCCACTAGATGTTGGAACATTGCTGCGGGGACTTTCTTCCATTCAGCCATGAGCATTAGTGAGGTCGGGCACTGATGTTGGGCGATTAGGCCTGGCTCGCAGTCAGCGTTACAATTAATCCCAAAGGTGTTTGTTGGGATTGAGGTCAGGGCTCTGTGCAGGCCAGTCAAGTTCTTCCACACCGATCTCGACAAACCATTTCTGTACGGACCTCACTTTGTTCACGGGGGCATTGTCACGTTGAAACAGGAAAGGGCCTGCCTCAAACTGTTGCCACAAAGTTGGAAGCACAGAATCGTATTGAATGTCATTGTATGCTGTAGCATTAAGATTTCCCTTCACTGGAACTAAGGGTTCTAGGCTGAACCATGAAAAAC
Source organism: Oncorhynchus masou masou (assembly GCF_036934945.1). NCBI lineage: Eukaryota > Metazoa > Chordata > Actinopteri > Salmoniformes > Salmonidae > Oncorhynchus > Oncorhynchus masou. The sequence goes on along the minus strand of NC_088220.1, from coordinate 16,983,688 downwards.
AGCCCCAAACTATTATTCCTCCTCCACCAAACTTTGCAGTTGGCACTATTCATTTGGGCATGTAGTGTTTCCCTGGCATTCACCAAACCCAGATTCGTCCAAACGTAATTCATCACTCCAGAGAACGCATTTCCACTGCTCCAGAATCCAATGGAGGCGAGCTTTAGCATTGTGCATGGTGTTCTGTGAGCTTATGTGGCCTACCACTTCGCAGCTGAGCCGTTGTTGCTCCTAGACATTTCCACTTCACAATAACAGCACTTACAGTTGACTTGGGCAGTTCTAGCAGGGCAAAATAATTTGATGAACTGACTTGTTGGAAAGCTGGCATCCTATGACAGTGCCACGTTTAAGTCACTGAGCTCTTCAGTAAGGCCATTCTACTGCCAATGTTTGTCTATGGAGATTGCATGGCTGTGTGCACGATTTTATACATCTGTCAGCAACAGGTGTGGCTCAAATTGCCAAATCCACTCATTTGATGGGGTGTCCACATACTTGTGTGTGTATATAGTGTAGATAACTTGAAAAATACAGCCAGAATGATGCTGTGTTTTGCATCATACCAGCTGTATTTCTGTGCTCTGAAAGTTATAAATCTTAAACTTGACTGCCGACATGCAAAACATTTTGGGACTATATAAACAATGGACCAGCGAAACAAATACCAACATGTTTTTTAGGGTGGAGTTTTCCTTTAACCATACTGTGAGTGTGTGGTAATAGAGACATAAGACCTGAATGTGACAGAGGTGATAGAACATTTATGCCACTGTAGTGGTTGAGAGTTAACTAACCATGTTGTAGTGGTTGGGGGTTAACTAACCATGTTGTGGCGGTTGGGGGTTAACTAACCATGTTGTGGCGGTTGAGGGTTAACTAACCATGTTAGATCTAGCAGGGCAGAAATTTTACAAACTGACTTGTTGGAAAAGTGGCATCAAATGAAATGTATTTATAAAGCCCTTCTTACATCAGCTGATGTCTCAAAGTGCTGTACAGAAACCCAGCTTAAAACCCCAAACAGCAACAATGCAGGTGTAGAAGCACCTGCATCCTATGACTGTGTCACTGAGCTCCTCAGTAAGGATGACTGTGCCACCTTGAGAGTCACTGAGCTCCTCAGTAAGGATGATGGTGCCACCTTGAGAGTCACTGAGCTCCTCAGTAAGGATGACTGTGCCACCTTGAGAGTCACTGAACTCTTCAGTAAGGATGATGGTGCCAATCTTCAGTAGGATGATGGTGCCACCTTGAGTGTCACTGAGCTCCTCAGTAAGGATGACTGTGCCACCTTGAGAGTCACTGAGCTCTTCAGTAAGGATGATGGTGCCACCTTGAGAGTCACTGAGCTCTTCAGTAAGGATGATGGTGCCACCTTGAGAGTCACTGAGCTCTTCAGTAAGGATGATGGTGCCACCTTGAGAGTCACTGAGCTCTTCAGTAAGGATGATGGTGCCACCTTGAGAGTCACTGAGCTCTTCAGTAAGGCCATTCTACTGCCAATGTTTGTCACTTTTCAGTATGGATGATGGTGCCACCTGGCATTGTGTAAGGATGATGGTGCCACCTTGAGTCACTGAGCTTATCAGTAAGGATGACTGTGCCACCTTGAGAGTCACTGAGCTCTTCAGTAAGGATGATGGTGCCACCTTGAGAGTCACTGAGCTCTTCAGTAAGGCCATTCTACTGCCAATGTTTGTCTTTGGAGATTGCATGGCTGTGTGCTTGATTATATACACCTGTCAGCAACGGGTGTGGCTGAAATAGCCGAATCCACTCATTTGAAGGGATGTCCTATATATATACAAAAGTATGTGTGTGCAAGGTGTGTCAGTCCTTACAGTACTTGCCTTTGATTCTTTTCTCCGTACAAACTAGAAAGCTAAGTAATTTTCCCCATCATAAAGATATGTTCAGTTCAAGTGTAGCATAAGTGTCAACCAGTCCTTTTGGGGAGACAGAAAAAGCTACATAACAAAAGCAAAAAGCTCCACTAGTTGTTTACAACCATTTAGTTAAATATGTCATTCCTGTTCCAGGTGAGCTTCCAACACGAGTCCTACCCAGTGGTGGTGTCTGCGTCTGGTCCGGCTCTGGAGGGAGAGGGGCCTGGGGTCGGGGCGGTGGGGGAGCAGCCTCTGTCCCGCCAGGTGTTCATTGTTCAGGAGCTGGAGGTACGCGACCGCCTGGCTTCGTCCCAGCTTAACAAGTTCCTCTACCTGTACACCAGCGAGAGCATGCCACGCAGGACACACTCCAACATGGTGAGAGAAGAGGCTTTTTAAAGCCATTTATCATTATTTCCTTTCCGTTGTGAAAATCTGTTCTTATTAATGATTCTCATTTCCAAGGGAATTCTAAAGTTTTCTATGAGATTGGTTTGTTGTAATCCTATCTAATGTGTTGTCTATGTCTGTGTGTCCCAGTTAACAGTGAAGGCCCTGCAGGTGTGTCCAGACTCTGGTGTAGGTGGTCCAGAGTCTTGTTTAAGAGTGAGCCTCCTCCCCCTCCGACTCAACATCGACCAGGATGCCTTGTTCTTCCTGAAGGATTTCTTCAGTAGTCTGGCTGCTGGAGTTAACCCCTACCTGCCTGTGGACCCTGTAGCTGAGAGTGAGCACCTTCACTGTGTTCTCTGTACTCTACATAATAAGTAGAGTCACATGGATCAGGAAGAACATCATACATACATGGTGCTCTGTGTCATGGATCTCCTCCTCACCCACTTGATACTGTCTCCTGTTTTCTTCATTTTCTCTCTTTCCTCTCACAGTGAAGACAGACCCTTCCCAGAAGCCCGCTGAGGATGGGGTCAGTGGCACGGAGACCACTGCTGGTCTGGGTCCTGACCTCACCACTTCTGTAGAAACCACCTATAGCGAGCAGAGCTCCTCGTCCGCTGGCTCCACCTCTTCCACTGATCAGCCAATCTACTTCCGGTAATTAACTTCATCCTCCCAAAGAGTAAATCTACAGTCTATTTAGAATGTGTGGACATTATGTATACGTTGTCTTTCCTTCTCTTTGGAAGGGAGTTCCGTTTCACCTCTGAAGTGCCCATCTGGCTGGACTACCAGGGCAAGCATGTGGTCATTGAGCAGGTGAAAGGACAAAGAACATTTAACTACGAACACAGTGAACTCATCTCTGTGGTTATATTTTGTTATGTCACACACGTGACATTTGCTATGTGATTGTTTCCTAGGGGACGTTTGCTGGGATTCTTATTGGTCTGGCCCAGCTGAACTGCTCTGAGCTGAAGCTGAAGAGACTCTGCTGCCGACACGGGTACAACAACACAAACTCTGTTTCTCTGTAGTCTGAAGCACGTGTCTTTTTCATAAAGCTTTTCTCTAATATCTCTTCCTTACAGACTTCTAGGCGTAGATAAGGTGATTCAGTACGCTGTCACTGAGTGGCTGACAGACATCAGGAAGAACCAGCTGCCGGGCATTCTGGGAGGTCTAGGCCCCATGCATTCTGTAGTTCAGCTGTGTAAGTACAGGACAGGACGTCACTTGTTTGGTGATCTTTGTTTCTTGGCTTCTTTGCTATTGTCCCTTTAGTAGTTCCTGAGTGATAACCATAGTAATAGAATAGTTCTCTTGCAGTGTGGTTATAGCTAGCATACTCTCACAACCTCATTTAGCGTTGATCTCATTTGTTGTTTGTGTAACTTTCTCTCTCTAGTCCACGGAGTGAGGGACTTGTTCTGGATGCCCATAGAGCAGTACAGGCGGGACGGCCGCATTATCCGGGGCCTCCAGCGGGGGGCAGCGTCCTTCGGCACCTCCACTGCCTCTGCTGCTCTGGAGCTCAGCAACAGACTGGTGCAGGCCATACAGGTACTACTGACTTCTGAACTCTAACCACAGACAGATCAGCTGGCTACAGACTGTTGAAACAATGCATCCTATGTACCACACCCTATACACTAACCTGTCAGTCACATGTCATAGATTGCGGCCAAAAGGTTAGCATACCTACCTCATGTAGGAAAGAACTGAATGACTATCAACCATATGGGTAGAAGCCACTGGGACCAGTAATACAGGTTCCTCCATTGCGATGATGTGTTGTAATATTCCTGCGGTTTCTCCTCTAGGCCACAGCGGAGACGGTGTACGACATCCTGTCCCCAACACCCCCCCTGAACCGTTACATCACAGAGGGCCGACCGCCCTCCAACCGGTCACGCCGCGCCTACCAGCCTGCCGACCTCAGAGAGGGTGTAGCTAAGGCCTATGACACCGTCAGAGAAGTACGTGTTCTACTGATCAACAAATCAATCAATACATGTTAATTTAAGTCAACCACTTTAGGATAATAGCAACAACAAAAGACTTTCATTTGAACACACAAACTTATCTTCCTCACCTCTGTCTGCCTGTTTCCAAGGGCATGATGGACACAGCTCAGACGCTATGTGACGTGGCGTCTCGCGGGCATGAGCAGAAAGGCCTGCCTGGTGCTGTGGGCGGAGTCCTGCGGCAGATCCCGCCCACCGTGGTCCGTCCCCTAATAGTGGCCTCTGAAGCAACGTCCAACCTACTGGGGGGCATCCGGAACCAGATCAAGCCAGATGCACGGAAGGAGGACTTCTTAAAATGGCGCTCTGAAGAAGACCAAGAATGATGATTCTGGGGGATGAAAAGTTAAAGATATGGGGGTGAAATTGTTATTTGTGTGAACAGATGAAAGGAGTGAATGTGTGAAAACGTGAATTTTAATTTTAAAAAAGAACTACTGCAAAGTGATTGACACCCAGTATTTTATGTGGTTCCATATGGATCAAGATAAAACAATTGTATCTCTTTTCAATGCAATCAAATAGAGCTCAGTTCAGTTCACTATCCTTGCAGCAGTGCGTACATGATGAGGATACTCTACCTTTCTTAGTATGTCAACATATCACTGTCACTCTGGGTTATCTTCATCTTCAGATGTCAATGCTGTCAAAGGGCATACAGGGCTCTTGCATAAGGTCTGTTGTCGTGGTAGGTGGGATTAAACATGTTAATCAGTAGCTCTCCCAGTCTTCTGTCCATCAGACTATGGGCCTGTTTCCCAGTTTGAGATTACACCTATTCCTGGAATAAGAAGCACCTTGAATGGCGATCCTTAATTGAGCATGCATTTTAGGAGATGGCTTAATCTGAGTCTGGGAAATCATTCTATTGAGTCCAAATCAGTGTCCACAGGGATTGGTTGGTAATATCCATCTCTCCTGTAGTCACGGAGACTGAAAGACTGATATAGTGGCCTTAGCTGAGATCCTTACAGATAGCTGTTAATCAAAACCTAAAAAACAATTCTGGGATTGTTCCATCCAAGCCAGCACACATCCCCAGCGTTGTTTGTGCCATACGTTTGTTCAATGATGGGTTCCCTGGCCTCTCCTTTGGTTTTAAACCAGTGTGTGTTTAGTTTTATCGCCTTCCTGAAACCTATACTCATCTCTCTGTATGCTTACTTTTTCATATTTGACCTGTGTTAACAATGACCCGGGCCTGGTTGTGTTAACAATGACCCGGGCCTGGTTGTGTTAACAATGACACGGGCCTGGTTGTGTTAACTAAATGCAGTCATGGGAGAATTTGGACGATGAAATGAATGAACTAGAGAAACGTCCTTTCCTCTCTGTCAAATGGCTTCGCTTGAGTTTAATGCTTGGTCATCTGATTTGTACTTACAGTATGTTAACTGTTTCTTTTGTCAGAGCAAGGAGGTCGCCCTCAGGGCCTTGGACCTTATCGCCAGTCTGGTTCCTTCCTCTCAGAACAATTGCTTGACTCATCTCATTAGTTGCCTTCCTCCATTTTTTATTTGTATTTTCTAATTATGTTAAACACTAGTATTATCATATTATTTGTCAAAATAAGTGTTGGTTGGATGTGTCTAGAGGGTTAAGATGGGGGGGATTGTTGTAAAACATTTAACATTTTTTGTTCAATACGTTTAAATTGTGTGAGTGTGTGTGTAATGCATGTTTGTGGGTTAGTGGTTTCTTGTGAGGGTGACTCGTGGGTTGTATTACCATTTATCTGTAGGAATGACGTGTATGGAGCCTCCCGGGTGGCGCAGTGGCCAGCTGTGCCACCAGAGACTCTGGGTTTGTGCCCAGGCTCCGTCGTAACCGGCCGCGACCGGACCGTGGCACAATTGGCCTGGCGTCGTCCGGGTTAGGGAGGGTTTGGCCGGTAGGGATGTCCTTGTCTCATCAGGGACTCCTGTGGCGGGCCGGGCGCAGTGTGCGCGCTGTTAAGAAGCAGTGCGGCTTGTTTGGGTATCGGAGGACGCATGACTTTCAACCTTCGTCTCTCCCGAGCCCGTACGGGTGTTGTAGCAATGAGACAAGATAGTAGCTACTAAACAATTGGATACCACGAAATTGTGGAGAAAAAGGGGTAAAATTCACAACAAAAAAAGAAAAAAAAGAATAACCTGTATAATACCAAGATGATGAGTACAGAAAAATATATACAAAAAAATAAAGCAATATAAAAAAACGTAACTTCTCGGTTTTTGTGATTTTTGGAGGGGACAGTTTGCAAAATAGTTTGTACTGCTAGGAAGATGTTTTAGGATTATTGATGTTTGGGGGAAACTATTCACTGTTGCAGCAGCATCGACATTTGCGATACACATGCATGTAAACGCATTGTTTTTAGTTTGCACAGTAGAGAATCATAGATATTGTAGATAACTAATTTTGTCAATATATACTATTTATCTCACTTTCCCCCTCCAAAGCAGATTCGTCAAAAGTGTTTCACAGGGATGCTGGCCCATGTTGACTCCCAATGATTCCCACAGTTGTCAAATTGGCTGGATGTTTTAATTGTCTCAAGACTTTAAAATCACTTTAACCTGTCTCCTCCCCTTCATCTACACCGATTTAAAGTGGATTTAACAAGTGTCATCAATAAGGGATCATAGCTTTCATCTGGTCAGTTTATCATAGAAAGAGCTAGTGCTCTTTTAGACTTTTTTAAAAATCCGTTTTTTTGTGGATCCCAGGCAATGGTGGTGAGAGTGAGGTGGAGTTCAATCCCATTTTCGTGAGTGGAATGATCCCCAAATTGGATTGGAGCACACTGTTTCAGGCGGCTGATGGGGTGAGTGTCTCCGTATGACTACGACTATCTGGAATGCCAGAGTTTCTATTGGACAAATTCAGGTAGCTCCATAGAGAGTCAGAGGACTCATCTTTGTATCTGTGCCATTTTATAGCTCATGTATCATATCAAATGTTATTTGTCACGTGTCGAATACAACAGGCGTAGTAGACCTTACAGTGAAATGCTTACTTACAAGCTTGTAACCAACAATGCAGTTGTAAGAAATTACCTTAAAAAACATAAGAATAACAAATAATTCAAGAGCAGCAATAAATAACAATAGCATGGCTATATACAGGGGGTACCGGTGTCAAGGTAACATGTACAGGTGAAGTCAGATGTTTACATACACTTAGGTTGAAATTTTTTACATTTCTTGTTGACAAACTATAGTTTTGGCAAGTCGGTTAGGACATCTACTTCATGCATGACAAGTAATTTTTCCAACAATTCTTTACAGACAGATTATTTCCCTTATAATTCACTACATCACAATTCCAGTGGGTCAGAAGTTTACATACAGTAAGTTGGCTGTGCCTTTAAACAGCTTGGAAAATTCCAGAAAATTATGTCATGGCTTTAGAAGCTTCTGATAGGCGAATTGACATCATTTGAGTCAATTGGAGGTGTACCTGTGGATCTATTTCAAGGCCTACCTTCAAACTCAGTGCCTCTTTGCTTGACATCATGGGAAAATCAAAAGAAATAAACCAAAAAGATTGTAGACATCCACAGGTCTGGTTCATCATTGGAAACAATTTCCAAATGCCTGAATGTACAACATTCATCTGTATAAACAATTGTACGCAAGTATAACCACCATGGGACCAGCAGCCACCATACCGCTCAGGAAGGAGACGCGTTCTGTCTCCTAGAGATGAACGTACTCTGGTGGGAAAAGTGCAAATAAATCCCAGAACAACAGCAAAGAACCTTGTGGAGATGCTGAAGGAAACAGGTACAAAAGTATCTACATCCACAGTAAAACAAGTCCTATATCGACATAACCTGAAAGGCCGCTCAGCAAGGAAGAAAGTTAAAGCTTGGTCGCAAATGGGTCTTCCAAATGGACAAAGACCCTAAGCAGACTTCCAAAGTTGTGGCAAAATGGCTTAAGGACAACAAAGTCAAGCTATTGGAGTGGCCATCACAAAGCCCTGACCTCAATTCCATAGAAAATTTGTGGTCAGAAAAAGCATGTGTGAGCAAGGAGGTCTACACACCAGTTCTGTCAGGAGGAAGGGGCCAAAATTCACTCAAATTATTGTGGGAAGCTTGTGGAAGGCTACCTGAAACATTTGACCCAAGTTAAACAACTTAAAGTCAATGCTACCAAATACTAATTGAGTGTATGTAAACTTCTTACCCACTGGGAATGTGATGAAAGAAATAAAAGCTGAAATAAATAATTGTCTCTACTATTATTCTGACATTTCACATTCTTAAAATAAGGTAGTGATCCTAACTGACCTAAGACAGGGATTTTTTGCTAGGATTAAATGTCAGGAATGGTAAAAAACTGAGTTTAAATGTATTTGGCTGAGGTGTATGTAAACTTCCGACTTCAACTGTACATGTAGGCAGAGTTATTAAAGTGACTATGCATAGATAATAACAGAGAGTGGCAGCAGTGTAGAGGGGGGGGTCAATGCGAATAGTCTGGGGTGGCCATTTGATTAACTGTTCAGGCTTGGTGGTAGATGCTGTTTAGAAGCCTCTTGGACCTAGACTTGGCGCTCCGGTACCGCTTGCCGTGCGGTAGCAGAGAGAACGGTCTATCACTAGAGTGGCTGGAGTCTTTGACAATTTTTAGGGCCTTCCTCTGACCGGTGATGTACTGGGCCGTACACACTACCCTCTGTAGTGCCTTGCGGTCAGAGGCCGAGCTGTTGCCATACCAGGCAGTGATGCAACCCGTCAGGATGCTCTCGATGCTGCAGCTGTAAAACCATTGGAGGATCCATGCCAAATCTTTTCAGTCTCCTGAGGGGGAATAGGTTTTGTCGTGCCCTCTTCATGACTGTCTTGATGTGCTTGGACCATGTTAGTTTGTTGGTGATGTGGACGCCAAGGAACTTGACGCTCTCAAACTGCTCCACTACAGCCCCGTCGATGAGAATATGGGCTTGCTCGGTGCTCCTTTTCCTGTAGTCCACAAGGGGGCAATGTTCCGGTCTAGAAGCACAGTTTCGACTGCTCCTACAGTTTTGCTTCAGTACTGCAGTTTACCTGACACGGCCCAGGAAGACATTGTTCATACATTGCCACATAGAGAAGTCAGATTTGAACATTCCAAATAAAACATTGTGCTCAAAACATCCATGGAATAATTCAAATAATTGTCGCTTAGGCTGATTTTGTTTTCTCCATCACTTACAGCCGCAGATACTAACATTTTATATTCATTGAATATCTGCCATGTTTTAAGATGACGTGATGTCATCACTGCTCACGATGCTCCCTGTGCACACTGAGTGCTATTGAGCATGTAATGTTGGTCCGTATAAACCGGATATAGATGTTCAATGAATCGGCGTATGCAAACATGAGTAGATCACCTTTTAAACAATGGTCAGACATCTTTGATGCAGTCTCCAGTTATTGTTATACCTCAGTGGTGACAGCATGGGCAGTGCCATTGAGGCTATCTCCATTGTAAAGTAGTCAATTTTATTCTTCACTATTGGATGATTCCTCCTGATGACCCAGTTGGACATGACTACAACAGGACGGATTAGCCAATGAAATTGGAAGTCCCACCCAGTTTACTTCATTAAAATGTTGGATTCCCTCAATTGTTTTGTCTATGCTAAAACAGCCTTTTGGCCACTAGAGGCATCTATCATTCTCTATGGTCCCTTCCTGTTTTGTTCCATTTGCTCAGTTTACTACTGTTTGGTTCTTAAACTGAGTCATTTAAAGCTACTGTATCCAACAGAGGTAGAATAGTTAACTAGTCTTACAGCTATTCTTTGGTCTAACTAATACAGATAGGTTTACCAAAATTCTAAGTATTGATTCTTGTTCTAGTGATTGTGGTTGTATGGCAATATTACTGTCTTATACTAATTCCTAACTGTGGTCTTTCTCCAGCTGGGTCTTCTCCAGGGCTCACCTGCAGAACTGGTCACAGACTATGAGAAGAATGAAGACTTCCTGTGTAAAATACACAGGGTTTTGCTGGAGGTGAGATTCACCATAAATAATAACCTGATATTGGTCATCATTACTTGAGTCATAGTTCTATCAACTCCTATTTTGGTGAATCGGATGCACACTGCTTTTATTACAAGGGGAATATGAGGACATCTATTGGTCAGGTTAGGTAGAGTCCCAGTCACATTCTCTCTGGCTGTTTCAGTCTGCATGATAAATTGTAGGTTTCCATTCTTTTCCTATGTAAACACAGTGTATTGTGTAACCTATAACCCTATTGTCACTAGGACTGTGACAATACCAGTATCGCAAGATGTTTTCCATGGCAAAAATAAAAACATGAAGCAGACCAAACTCTTTGGTCCTTTAAAAAACTGCTGTATGTAAAATAGTGTGTGCTATAGCTTGGAAATAAATACATGTGACTCTAGATGACGACATAATGATGTTTGTTTCCAACATTAGGGCTGTTTTCCTAAAGAAGTTAAATCCGCTTTGTGTTTTGTTTCCTTGCCATGATACTAACGAGTCTCTTCGAGCCCTAATTGGCACACACACACACACACAAAGAGTAACCACAGGTGATGTGAAGTGTATCTGTCTCTCTTCTGTCCAGGTGAAGGTGCTGGAGGGCTGTCTGCAGTGCCCAGAGACTGGCCAAGAGTTCCACATCTCCCGGGGGGTCCCCAACATGCTGCTGGATGAGGCATAGAGGAGAGTGGTTGGGGGGGTAGGTTACCCCCAACATGCTGCTGAATGAGGATGAGGCATAGAGGAGATTGGTAGGGGGGGTTGGTTACCCCCAACATGGGTTCTTAGATGTACAGAGAGAAATACACCACTTATCCATACGGTAACCCCCCATTCGCCCATCTCCACCATCTCACACCAACCATTCATTGTATGGGACTGCTGGCATTAGAAGTGAGGGGGGAAAATGGAATCCTGTTTAAGACTGTATAGGAAGAAATATATGTTGAAGTGGTTATATAGTACATGTGGCAATGGGATGTGAATACACCGCTGCCCCCAGAAAACCACAGAACGGATCTGAATGCTTCTATGTTGTCCAATATCTGGGAGATCATTTTGTTTAATTTATTAATTTCATACAAAGTATAATTCCTTGGTTTCCTTGACACCCTAAAATACATTCCCTTGTAATTAAGTTACACAGATAAATAAATCCAGGTTCAGACCTCCAATACAGTTAAACATGCATACCGGTAGTATATCCACTCATGAATGAAAGGTCATGTCAAACTGTGATAAATCACCAAACCATATCCTTGAGTTTGTTGTCGCAGGTCAGGAGAACTGCTGAGAGCTAGATGACGTGGCAATCCATAACTATATTTTGGACTGAGGGAAAGAGAAAAAGCTCCAGCCAGAGATAAGTTGTTTTAGAGGAAGTATCTTTCTACCCACGCATTGCAATACCACAACTAACCACTAGGCCCCTTTGATCCATTCACCCACAGGTCAGACAGTCAGAAGCACTGGCTGTTGCCAAGCAACCCTAGATCCACATAGGAAAACTTTGCTCTGAGCGGCTATGGGGGGCACACTGTCTGAAGCTTTGGGGCACAGCGTTAACGTTCATGTTGAAACAACAAAGTGTTCCCAATCTTCCTATGCAGTGTTATCATTTTCAGAAACCTTGCCAGGCAGGAGAGAAAAAAGCCTGTCCGCCCACCACAAGCTTTTGGGCTGACTGCGTCTCATTCTCCCTCTCTCTCTACCTCCATCTCTCCCTCTCTCTCTGTCTCTTTATCTCTCTCTTTTTATCTCTCTGTTTCCCCCCCTCCCTCTCTCTCACTCGTACCTATCCCTTCTACTTACTGCAATTACAGCCTTGGAGCCTAAACTATAATAACAGCATAATGGGATGAGGAAACTGCAATAAAAGCTGGAAGATCAACAGTCCCGGGCTTCTGAACTGTAATGGACTGGATAACTGTCAAGAAGAGGGAGAGAGAAAGACCGACACATGGTGGGACTGGATAACTGACAAGAAGAGGGAGAGAGAAAGACCGACACATGGTGGGACTGGATAACTGTCAAGAAGAGGGAGAGAGAAAGACAGACACATGGTGGGACTGGATAACTGACAAGAAGAGGGAGAGAGAAAGACCAACACATGGTGGGACTGGATAACTGTCAAGAAGAGGGAGAGAGAAAGACCGACACATGGTGGGACTGGATAACTGTCAAGAAGAGGGAGAGAGAAAGACCGACACATGGTGGGACTGGATAACTGTCAAGAAGAGGTAGAGAGAAAGACAGACACATGGTGGGACTGGATAACTGTCAAGAAGAGGGAGAGAGAAAGACCGACACATGGTGGGACTGGATAACTGTCAAGAAGAGGGAGAGAGAAAGACCGACACATGGTGGGACTGGATAACTGTCAAGAAGAGGGAGAGAGAAAGACAGACACATGGTGGGACTGGATAACTGTCAAGAAGAGGGAGAGAGAAAGACAGACACATGGTGGGACTGGATAACTGTCAAGAAGAGGGAGAGAGAAAGACCGACACATGGTGGGACTGGATAACTGTCAAGAAGAGGGAGAGAGAAAGACAGACACATGGTGGGACTGGATAACTGACAAGAAGAGGGAGAGAGAAAGACAGACACATGGTGGGACTGGATAACTGTCAAGAAGAGGGAGAGAGAAAGACAGACACATGGTGGGACTGGATAACTGTCAAGAAGAGGGAGAGAGAAAGACCGACACACGGTGGGACTGGATAACTGTCAAGAAGAGGGAGAGAGAAAGACAGACACATGGTGGGACTGGATAACTGTCAAGAAGAGGGAGAGAGAAAGACAGACACATGGTGGGACTGGATAACTGTCAAGAAGAGGGAGAGAGAAAGACAGACACATGGTGGGACTGGATAACTGTCAAGAAGAGGGAGAGAGAAAGACAGACACATGGTGGGACTGGATAACTGTCAAGAAGAGGGAGAGAGAAAGACAGACACATGGTGGGACTGGATAACTGTCAAGAAGAGGGAGAGAGAAAGACAGACACATGGTGGGACTGGATAACTGTCAAGAAGAGAGAGAGAGAAAGACCGACAGACATGGTGGGACTGGATAACTGTCAAGAAGAGGAGAGAGAAAGACCGACACATGGTGGGACTGGATAACTGTCAAGAAGAGGGAGAGAGAAAGACAGACACATGGTGGGACTGGATAACTGTCAAGAAGAGGGAGAGAGAAAGACCGACACATGGTGGGACTGGATAACTGTCAAGAAGAGGGAGAGAGAAAGACAGACACATGGTGGGACTGGATAACTGTCAAGAAGAGGGAGAGAGAAAGACAGACACATGGTGGGACTGGATAACTGTCAAGAAGAGGGAGAGAGAAAGACAGACACATGGTGGGACTGGATAACTGTCAAGAAGAGGGAGAGAGAAAGACAGACACATGGTGGGACTGGATAACTGTCAAGAAGAGGGAGAGAGAAAGACAGACACATGGTGGGACTGGATAACTGTCAAGAAGAGGGAGAGAGAAAGACAGACACATGGTGGGACTGGATAACTGACAAGAAGAGGGACAGAGAAAGACCGACACATGGTGGGACTGGATAACTGTCAAGAAGAGGGAGAGAGAAAGACAGACACATGGTGGGACTGGATAACTGTCAAGAAGAGGGAGAGAGAAAGACAGACACATGGTGGGACTGGATAACTGTCAAGAAGAGGGAGAGAGAAAGACAGACACATGGTGGGACTGGATAACTGTCAAGAAGAGGGAGAGAGAAAGACAGACACATGGTGGGACTGGATAACTGTCAAGAAGAGGGAGAGAGAAAGACAGACACATGGTGGGACTGGATAACTGTCAAGAAGAGGGAGAGAGAGAAAGACAGACACATGGTGGGACTGGATAACTGTCAAGAAGAGGGAGAGAGAAAGACAGACACATGGTGGGACTGGATAACTGTCAAGAAGAGGGAGAGAGAAAGACAGACACATGGTGGGACTGGATAACTGTCAAGAAGAGGGAGAGAGAAAGACAGACACATGGTGGGACTGGATAACTGTCAAGAAGAGGGAGAGAGAAAGACAGACACATGGTGGGACTGGATAACTGTCAAGAAGAGGGAGAGAGAAAGACAGACACATGGTGGGACTGGATAACTGTCAAGAAGAGGGAGAGAGAAAGACAGACACATGGTGGGACTGGATAACTGTCAAGAAGAGGGAGAGAGAAAGACAGACACATGGTGGGACTGGATAACTGTCAAGAAGAGGGAGAGAGAAAGACAGACACATGGTGGGACTGGATAACTGTCAAGAAGAGGGAGAGAGAAAGACAGACACATGGTGGGACTGGATAACTGTCAAGAAGAGGGAGAGAGAAAGACAGACACATGGTGGGACTGGATAACTGTCAAGAAGAGGGAGAGAGAAAGACCGACACATGGTGGGACTGGATAACTGTCAAGAAGAGGGAGAGAGAAAACTGACCGACACATGGTGGGACTGGATAACTGTCAAGAAGAGGGAGAGAGAAAGACCGACACATGGTGGGACTGGATAACTGTCAAGAAGAGGGAGAGAGAAAGACCGACACATGGTGGGACTGGATAACTGTCAAGAAGAGGGAGAGAGAAAGACCGACACATGGTGGGACTGGATAACTGTCAAGAAGAGGGAGAGAAAAGACCGACACATGGTGGGACTGGATAACTGTCAAGAAGAGGGAGAGAGAAAGACAGACACATGGTGGGACTGGATAACTGTCAAGAAGAGGGAGAGAGAAAGACCGACACATGGTGGGACTGGATAACTGTCAAGAAGAGGGAGAGAGAAAGACCGACACATGGTGGGACTGGATAACTGTCAAGAAGAGGGAGAGAGAAAGACCGACACATGGTGGGACTGGATAACTGTCAAGAAGAGGGAGAGAGAAAGACAGACACATGGTGGGACTGGATAACTGTCAAGAAGAGGGAGAGAGAAAGACCGACACATGGTGGGACTGGATAACTGACAAGAAGAGGGAGCGAGAAAGACCGACACATGGTGGGACTGGATAACTGTCAAGAAGAGGGAGAGAGAAAGACCGACACATGGTGGGACTGGATAACTGTCAAGAAGAGGGAGAGAGAAAGACCGACACATGGTGGGACTGGATAACTGTCAAGAAGAGAGAGAGAGAAAGACAGACACATGGTGGGACTGGATAACTGTCAAGAAGAGGGAGAGAGAAAGACAGACACATGGTGGGACTGGATAACTGTCAAGAAGAGGGAGAGAGAAAGACCGACACATGGTGGGACTGGATAACTGTCAAGAAGAGGGAGAGAGAAAGACCGACACATGGTGGGACTGGATAACTGTCAAGAAGAGGGAGAGAGAAAGACCGACACATGGTGGGACTGGATAACTGACAAGAAGAGGGAGAGAGAAAGACCGACACATGGTGGGACTGGATAACTGTCAAGAAGAGGGAGAGAGAAAGACCGACACATGGTGGGACTGGATAACTGTCAAGAAGAGGGAGAGAGAAAGACCGACACATGGTGGGACTGGATAACTGTCAAGAAGAGGGACAGAGAAAGACAGACACATGGTGGGACTGGATAACTGACAAGAAGAGGGACAGAGAAAGACAGACACATGGTGGGACTGGATAACTGTCAAGAAGAGGGAGAGAGAAAGACAGACACATGGTGGGACTGGATAACTGACAAGAAGAGGGAGAGAGAAAGACAGACACATGGTGGGACTGGATAACTGTCAAGAAGAGGGACAGAGAAAGACCGACACATGGTGGGACTGGATAACTGTCAGGAAGAGGGAGAGAGAAAGACAGACACATGGTGGGACTGGATAACTGTCAAGAAGAGGGAGAGAGAAAGACCGACACATGGTGGGACTGGATAACTGTCAAGAAGAGGGAGAGAGAAATACCGACACATGGTGGGACTGGATAACTGTCAGGAAGAGGGAGAGAGAAAGACCGACACATGGTGGGACTGGATAACTGACAAGAAGAGGGAGAGAGAAAGACCGACACATGGTGGGACTGGATAACTGACAAGAAGAGGGAGAGACAAAGACCGACACATGGTGGGACTGGATAACTGTCAAGAAGAGAGAGAGAGAAAGACCGACACATGGTGGGACTGGATAACTGTCAAGAAGAGGGAGAGAGAAAGACAGACACATGGTGGGACTGGATAACTGTCAAGAAGAGGGAGAGAGAAAGACCGACACATGGTGGGACTGGATAACTGTCAAGAAGAGGGAGAGAGAAAGACAGACACATGGTGGGACTGGATAACTGTCAAGAAGAGGGAGAGAGAAAGACAGACACATGGTGGGACTGGATAACTGTCAAGAAGAGGGAGAGAGAAAGACAGACACATGGTGGGACTGGATAACTGTCAAGAAGAGGGAGAGAGAAAGACAGACACATGGTGGGACTGGATAACTGTCAAGAAGAGGGAGAGAGAAAGACCGACACATGGTGGGACTGGATAACTGTCAAGAAGAGGGAGAGAGAAAGACCGACACATGGTGGGACTGGATAACTGTCAAGAAGAGGAGAGAGAAAGACCGACACATGGTGGGACTGGATAACTGTCAAGAAGAGGGAGAGAGAAAGACCGACACATGGTGGGACTGGATAACTGTCAAGAAGAGGGAGAGAGAAAGACCGACACATGGTGGGACTGGATAACTGTCAAGAAGAGGGAGAGAGAAAGACCGACACATGGTGGGACTGGATAACTGTCAAGAAGAGGGAGAGAGAAAGACAGACACATGGTGGGACTGGATAACTGTCAAGAAGAGGGAGAGAGAAAGACCGACACATGGTGGGACTGGATAACTGTCAAGAAGAGGGAGAGAGAAAGACCGACACATGGTGGGACTGGATAACTGTCAAGAAGAGGGAGAGAGAAAGACCGACACATGGTGGGACTGGATAACTGTCAAGAAGAGGGAGAGAGAAAGACAGACACATGGTGGGACTGGATAACTGTCAAGAAGAGGGAGAGAGAAAGACAGACACATGGTGGGACTGGATAACTGTCAAGAAGAGGGAGAGAGAAAGACAGACACATGGTGGGACTGGATAACTGTCAAGAAGAGGGAGAGAGAAAGACAGACACATGGTGGGACTGGATAACTGTCAAGAAGAGGGAGAGAGAAAGACCGACACATGGTGGGACTGGATAACTGACAAGAAGAGGGAGCGAGAAAGACCGACACATGGTGGGACTGGATAACTGTCAAGAAGAGGGAGAGAGAAAGACCGACACATGGTGGGACTGGATAACTGTCAAGAAGAGGGAGAGAGAAAGACCGACACATGGTGGGACTGGATAACTGTCAAGAAGAGAGAGAGAGAAAGACAGACACATGGTGGGACTGGATAACTGTCAAGAAGAGGGAGAGAGAAAGACAGACACATGGTGGGACTGGATAACTGTCAAGAAGAGGGAGAGAAAGACCGACACATGGTGGGACTGGATAACTGTCAAGAAGAGGGAGAGAGAAAGACCGACACATGGTGGGACTGGATAACTGTCAAGAAGAGGGAGAGAGAAAGACCGACACATGGTGGGACTGGATAACTGACAAGAAGAGGGAGAGAGAAAGACCGACACATGGTGGGACTGGATAACTGTCAAGAAGAGGGAGAGAGAAAGACCGACACATGGTGGGACTGGATAACTGTCAAGAAGAGGGAGAGAGAAAGACCGACACATGGTGGGACTGGATAACTGTCAAGAAGAGGGACAGAGAAAGACAGACACATGGTGGGACTGGATAACTGACAAGAAGAGGGACAGAGAAAGACAGACACATGGTGGGACTGGATAACTGACAAGAAGAGGGAGAGAGAAAGACCGACACATGGTGGGACTGGATAACTGTCAAGAAGAGGGAGAGAGAAAGACCGACACATGGTGGGACTGGATAACTGTCAAGAAGAGGGAGAGAGAAAGACAGACACATGGTGGGACTGGATAACTGTCAGGAAGAGGGAGAGAGAAAGACCGACACATGGTGGGACTGGATAACTGTCAAGAAGAGGGAGAGAGAAAGACCGACACATGGTGGGACTGGATAACTGTCAAGAAGAGGGAGAGAGAAAGACCGACACATGGTGGGACTGGATAACTGACAAGAAGAGGGAGAGAGAAAGACCGACACATGGTGGGACTGGATAACTGTCAAGAAGAGGGAGAGAGAAAGACAGACACATGGTGGGACTGGATAACTGTCAAGAAGAGGGAGAGAGAAAGACAGACACATGGTGGGACTGGATAACTGTCAAGAAGAGGGACAGAGAAAGACCGACACATGGTGGGACTGGATAACTGTCAGGAAGAGGGAGAGAGAAAGACCGACACATGGTGGGACTGGATAACTGTCAAGAAGAGGGAGAGAGAAAGACAGACACATGGTGGGACTGGATAACTGTCAAGAAGAGGAGAGAGAAAAGACCGACACATGGTGGGACTGGATAACTGTCAAGAAGAGGGAGAGACAAAGACCGACACATGGTGGGACTGGATAACTGTCAAGAAGAGGGAGAAAGAAACACATGGTGGGACTGGATAACTGACAC
Organism: Oncorhynchus masou masou; assembly: GCF_036934945.1. Lineage (NCBI taxonomy): Eukaryota > Metazoa > Chordata > Actinopteri > Salmoniformes > Salmonidae > Oncorhynchus > Oncorhynchus masou. The sequence goes on along the minus strand of NC_088220.1, from coordinate 16,964,798 downwards.
ATGGTGGGACTGGATAACTGTCAAGAAGAGGGAGAGAGACAGACACATGGTGGGACTGGATAACTGTCAAGAAGAGGGAGAGAGAAAGACAGACACATGGTGGGACTGGATAACTGTCAAGAAGAGGGAGAGAGAAAGACAGACACATGGTGGGACTGGATAACTGTCAAGAAGAGGGAGAGAGAGAAAGACAGACACATGGTGGGACTGGATAACTGTCAAGAAGAGGGAGAGAGAAAGACAGACACATGGTGGGACTGGATAACTGTCAAGAAGAGGGAGAGAGAAAGACAGACACATGGTGGGACTGGATAACTGTCAAGAAGAAAGACAGACACATGGTGGGACTGGATAACTGTCAAGAAGAGACAGACACATGGTGGGACTGGATAACTGTCAAGAAGAGGGAGAGAGAAAGACAGACACATGGTGGGACTGGATAACTGTCAAGAAGAGGGAGAGAGAAAGACCGACACATGGTGGGACTGGATAACTGTCAAGAAGAGGGAGAGAGAAAGACCGACACATGGTGGGACTGGATAACTGTCAAGAAGAGGGAGAGAGAAAGACCGACACATGGTGGGACTGGATAACTGTCAAGAAGAGGGAGAGAGAAAGACAGAACATGGTGGGACTGGATAACTGTCAAGAAGAGGAGAGAGAAAGACCGACACATGGTGGGACTGGATAACTGTCAAGAAGAGGGAGAGAGAAAGACCGACACATGGTGGGACTGGATAACTGTCAAGAAGAGGGAGAGAGAAAGACCGACACATGGTGGGACTGGATAACTGTCAAGAAGAGGGAGAGAGAAAGACCGACACATGGTGGGACTGGATAACTGTCAAGAAGAGGGAGAGAGAAAGACCGACACATGGTGGGACTGGATAACTGTCAAGAAGAGGGAGAGAGAAAGAAACATGACAGACACATGGTGGGACTGGATAACTGTCAAGAAGAGGGAGAGAGAAAGACAGACACATGGTGGGACTGGATAACTGTCAAGAAGAGGGAGAGAGAAAGACAGACACATGGTGGGACTGGATAACTGTCAAGAAGAGAGAGAGAGAAAGACCGACACATGGTGGGACTGGATAACTGTCAAGAAGAGGGAGAGAGAAAGACTGACACATGGTGGGACTGGATAACTGGGCTACTCATTTCTTATGACTGAATGAAAACATTTCAGTAAGTTCTAGGAGTGGGACAAGTGGATTACATTTATGTAGGACACACACTTAGGAGACATGTCACAGTTATAGAAATAACTAAAGGAAGACAAATGAGACCATGTCAGTCAAATATGACAAGCCAAGGAATTAGCAAACTCCATCTATCACCTTTTTTTGCTTTTCAATAGCGACTGGGTATGTAACGGTGGTTTAATATGTTTGAACAGGATACTTACCTGAGGATAGAAGGGAGGCCTGTGCAAACATTTTTGTGGTGTCGAAAATCTCCAGAAATATGTATTCATGTGTGTGTACGTGTGTGTACTGAATTGATGAGGGAGATGTCCAATAACACACACCCATCACTTTGGTGGCACACCGCCCACTAGCTCTCACATGCCACCTCTCTCACACACACACATTGCATTGCACACTGAAGTTACTGTCGTACAGCTCTGGATAATATGTTTCTTGCCAAGGAATGAAAGAATGGCATCAGACCTTTTTGCTATAGTGGACGTTTTTCCCTCTGATATCCATATAAAAATAATCAAAAGGAGGATTCATTTTCTAAGGATGGGATTGTACCAAAGCTTACCTTAAACTCTATAATATATTTACACTTTTCTGGAGGAGTTGTCTATCGGTGTGCAAATACCTCTTTCATAGAGGATTTTATTATAACTTTTATGTAGTGTGAGAATTTGAGTAGCCAACCATGCTGCTTGGTTTATATCTCAACATTTTCTCAAAATTGTATCAGGAATCTCTATAGCATTCAATTCTTAGACTTTTGAAGGAACACCTATGGACAGTCATTATTTTATATATGCTCAGAAATGGCTCTCGGGGAAAATGATCAAATAAACACTTTTGAAATAATTGTAACCAACTTTATGCTAATACGCCATAGGCTAAGCTCCTCTATTCTAGCTGTATTTGTTTTATACTATTATTTGCCTATTATTTTTACAAACGTTGGACATTTTCTCTAAAAGTGTATTTCTGGGGGTTGATAGACAGTCGCCAGGATTGCAGAGTAACAGGTCCTCATTGCGTATTGAACTGCACCGGACACTACACAGACTGAAAGATTCCTAAAGATTTCATATGGAGCCGAGTGAACCCCTTCATCCATCTAACCACCGGAATATGTGGTTTACCCACCTCGCCCTGCTGCTGCTCCGGCTGGCGGTGTCCACCGAGGGGCTCTCCACCTGCAAGTCTTTCAGCCTGGATGATCAGAAATCCAAACGCATCGAGACCGTCCGCGGCCAGATCCTCAGCAAGCTCCGCTACCGGAGCCCACCCGAGTCCCCCGCACCGAGCCCACAGCCCGAGGCCGTACCCGCGGAGGTGATGCTACTCTACAACAGCACCAGAGAGCTGTTGAAGGAGCGTGCACGTCAGTCCGATTCCGCGTGTGCGACCGAGAGAGCAGCGAGGAGGATTATTATGCAAAGAGGTTCAGCGCATGACATTAAGCAGCGCACGGACACAAGTGAGTGGAGTCTTAATCAATATCAACATAATTTAATGGAATTTTTATACTTTACTGTTATGCATGCGTTAAGGTCTCCAACTACCTTGCCAAATTGTCAGATACCTCTATTAATGTCGTAACTGTGTGTGTGTCACATTATTTAGTATATGTTGCAACTTTATTGATACACCTCTCCACTTTTGTAGATGCAGTGAACCCTCCAGTCCCCAGCCCGTATTACAGACTGCACCTCAGAGCAGAGAGTAGAGATCTATCAGGTACAGGATAAATTGGGTGTATTCATGGAAGCCAAGGTAAGCCAGGCTTCCCCAAAGTATTTGACAAAGAAAAAAAGGATTAAATGTATATTTTGTCTCTCTGTTTCATAAATGTCCTTCAATTTGCAAGAGGCTGACTGTTTCTCATTGGAGAAAGCGTTTGATGCTGTCTGGTTCAAAGGAGTATGACAGTGTTTCCGCTAGTAGCATTGAATGCAAGGCAATCCAGCTAGCATTTGATCTCCCTTGATAAAGCATATTAAATGATAACCAATCAGCGTTGAGCTAAACTGAGCTCAGCTGTGAATGGTCATGGCGCACAAAAAAAAGTGTCAAGGGTATCCGATTTGGATTCAGACCAATAAAATTAGAAGCTAAACATCATTATTGACAGAAAAAAACTTGAATTGTTGTAACTCTTTGTGTTGTTCGGCCCTTTCCTAAACTAGCCAACTATGGACATATGGATTTGGATTTGTGGTTTATATTTAATTATCTGTACTGGCCTACAACACCGGCTCTGACGCTCATCGGATGTGGCAAGGCTTGCAAACTACTACGGATTACAAAGAGAAACCCAGCCTCGAGCTGCCCAGTGACGCGAGCCTACCATATGAGCTAAATGCCTTCTATGCTCAGTTCTAGGCAAGCAACACTAAACCATGCATGGGAGAACCACCTGTCCCGGACGACTGTGATCAAGCTCTCTGTATCCGATGTAAGACCTTTAAACAGATCAACATTCACAAGGCCGCAGGGCCAGACGTGTACTCAGAGCATGTGCTGACCAACTGGCATGTGTCTTCACTGACCATTTCAACCTCACCCTGACCGAATCTGTCATACTTACATGTTTCAAGCAGACCACCATAGTCCCTGTGCCCAAGAACGCCAAGGCGGTGTCAGAGGAAAGCCCAAAAAATTGTCAAAGACTCCAGTCACCCAGGTCATAGCCTGTTCTTTCTGCTACTGCATGGCAAGTGGTACTGGAGCGCAAAGTCTAGGACCAAAATGCTCTTTAACAGCTTCTACCCCAAAGCCATAAGCCTAGTTGTTCAGCAATCAAATGGCCACCCGAACAATCTACATTGACCCCCCCCGCCCCCCCCCATTGCTGCTACTCCCTGTTTATTATCTATGCATAGACACTCCACTGCAGCATTGAAGGTCCCCAAGAACACAGCGGCCTCCATCATTCTTAAATGGAAGAAGTTTGGAATCACCATGACTCTTCCTAGAACTGGCCGCCTGGCCAAACTGAGCAATCGGGGGGGAAAGGCCTTGGTCAGGGAAGTGACCAAGAACCAAATGGTCACTCTGACAGAGCTTCTCTGTGGAGATGAACCTTCCAGAGGAACAACCATCTCTGCAGCACTCCACCAATCAGGCCTTTATGGTGGTGGTCAGGCAGAAGCCACTCCTCAGTAAAAGGCACATGACAGCCCACTTGGAGTTTGCCAAAAGGCCCCTAAAGAATCTCAGACCATGAGAAACAAGATTCTCTGGTCTGATGAAACCAAGATTGAACTCTTTGGCCTGAATGCCAAGCGGTTGTGGTAGAATCGTGCTGTGGGGATGTTTTTCAGCAGCAGGGACTGGGAGACTAGTCGGGAGAGGGAAAGATGAATGGAGAAAAGTATAGAGAGATCCTTGATGAAAACCTGATCCAGAGCACTCTGGACCTCCGACTGGTGCGAAGGTCCACCTCCCAACAGGACAACGACCCTAAGTACACAGCCAAGACAATGCAGGAGTGGCTTCGGGACAAGTTTCTGAATGTCCTTGAGTGGCCCAGCCAGAGCCCAAGTCTGAATACTTATGTGAATGTGATATTTCGTTTTTTTATTTGTAACAAATGTGCAACATTTTCTAAACTGTTTTTACTTTCTCATTATGGATTATTGTGTGTAGATGAGTGGGGGAATGATTTCAATGAATTTTAGAATAAGGTTGTAACCTAACAAAATGTGGAAAAAGTCAAGGGGTCTGAATAGTTTCCAAATGCACTGTATATATCACAGTTTCAAAGCATATGAAGCAAATAGAGCAATCAACACAATTAACAGAACATATAGGTTGTAATATGGCCTTTTTTTCTGGATTGGCTTCCCCAGTGATTTAACCCACCCACCGATACTGTATGGTATATCGTATTACACTATTACATTGCCTGTGCCAGGTATTACAATATTACTTTCCTGTACAAAGGGTTACAACAACATCATATACTTCATGAGCCAATGTCAGAATCAATCAATTTGTTGTTACAATATTTCAGAACTTCACTGGTATCACAGTTTGCTGGAGTTGTGAACTGATGCTTCTCTCCGGTTCTCCCAGAAGAGTCAACCGGTCCTTCGCAGAGATACATCAACTCCAGAACGGTTCGCCCACAGACCAAGGGGGCGTGGCCCTCGGTGGACGTCACAGACACTGTGACAGACTGGCTGGCTCATAGAGGTAAGTTGACAAGCCCATCACACGGCTCTGTAACCCTTTATCTACTTCACAGCATTTGAGATGTAAATTGGATGAATGTTTCAGATTTTGCTCTACACATGATTTAGAGGCACCACAGAAGCCTTCATTTATATATAGCAGTTATCTTCCGAATCCACTCTTAAAGATCTGAAGATCTTTAATATCAATAGCAGTCAATTATTAATCGTCACCTCGATCGGTCTCATTCTGATTGTCGTAGGTACTTGGTTATCTGCACGAACCCTAGCTAATACGTTGAATCAGCAATACACAATTTGGCTTTATTTATTTACTAAATACCTAAATATTCACACAGAATTACAAAAACACATATATACACACACATACACAGGATAGATCACACATTGGTTACTAATCATGTCATCAAAAGCCCCTAGTGGGCTAACCAGATATGACGGCTGGTTACATAAAGGAAGGGGGTTGGGTTTGAATGAAAGAGCGGGAAGACTGAGGGACAAAGGGATTGAGTCTATCGGACCTTGAGAAGGTATGCATTCTAATAACCGCCCATTCGGAAAAGAAAAATGCAAGTTATATACAGTTGAAGTCGGAAGTTTACATACACTTAGGTTGGAGTCATTAAAACTAGTTTTTCAACCACTCCACAAATTTCTTGTTAGCAAACTAAGGTTTTGGCAAGTCAGTTAGGACAGATACTTTGTGTATAACACAAGTCATTTTTCCAACAATTGTTTATAGCCAGATTATTTCATTGTATCACAATTCCAGTGGTTAGAAGTTTACATACACTAAGTTGACTGTGCCTTTAAACAGCTTGGAAAATTCCAGAAAATCATGTCATGGCTTTAGAAGCTCATCCTTGGGAGCAATTTCCAAACACCTGAAGGTACCACGTTCATCTGTACAAACAATGCAAGTATAAACACCATGGGACCACGCAGCCATCATACCGCTCAGGAAGGAGACGCGTTCTGTCTCCTCGAGATGAACGTACTTTTGTGCGAAAGTTGTGTCAAAATGGCTTAAGCCCTGACTTCAAACACTGAGCTGCACTTCAATACATGGGTCAAAGATGGAAGACTGGTTTACCCAACAGTGATTGCCATTGTCCTTTGAAGATTCTTTCTGGTCGTAGTGTTGCAGAGCGAATACATTAAAGTACCCTGTCGTTGTTCTGAGATGAGCTGTCCTTTCCTAGGCCACGTGTGTTTACAGCTGCAGTTGATAACTCCACGTCTAGGAGGTTTCACTTCTTCTTTAGTGAAAAGTCGTTCAAAGTTCATACCAAGTTGCCATAATCAGCTCGCGCTGTATTCTGGCTGGTCAGGTTGGAATTCACCATTCCATTGTGGTGATCATCACCTCCACGTTAAAATTCACCCTTTTAAACGTTTGGACAGCAGTCCTAACATTTCTGGAAATAAATGTTCATTTCATTAGGTTGTAGTTGAAATTAGCCCTTTTAAACGTATGGACACCAGTCCTCACGTCATCGGGAACTGAGTTGACTTCTGTCAACGGGCTTTTGTACTGGGGGAGAGAAGGGTGTGTTTCCTGGTTCTCAACCAATGTCTGTTCACTTGGGCGTGACCACTGAGTGAGCAAAGTTTACTTATGAAAACAATTGTTTAATTTAGATGCTAAAATTAAATGAACTTTTCACAAATAGTTTCATATTTAAACATTTAAATTGCACAACTATTTCATGTGAATCTGTTAACTAGAATGAGTAGACTTTCCAAGATACAATTTATGTCATCCTATCATCAGATATAATGTCCCAGACAACAACTGATCCGACATCATATTCTTTAAGTACAAACGGACACTTTCAGCTGGTTGAGAAAGGGAAGTATTGTTCCATTGCCCAACCTTTTGATGTTACCATACTCTCTCTGTTAACAAAGGGCTTTCCAAGAGTCCATTCTGTAGAGTGGAGAGAAAAGGGGGAAAGGTATTTATGGGGGATCAAAACCTCACCCAACAGGGCAACGTCACGACACAGCATTCTGTCTGACAAATGTTCCCATTATGTGTCTCCATTAGATCAATTTTCCAATACACTGCAAAAAAACACTGTCCCTTTCCCTCTCCCTCCTCGACCGCTCTGCCTCCTCCTCTCCCCCCACTTCCTCTCCCTTCCCTGTCCCTCCATGTCCTACTCTGTTCTTCCTCAGGTCTGGATGATGAGCTGCTTCAGCAGCAGTTGCGGAGGCCAGGGTCAGGGCTGGCTAAGGGCCAGGTAGATTTTAGTACCAAGACCCCCCACCTCATCCTCACCGGCCCAGCGACAGGGTCGACAACCCAGGCAAGATGACCCGTAAGAAGAGGGTCACCGCAGACACCACCACCATCTCCAGGTAGGGAAGCACCTCAGATCCAGGTATCAAAAATCTATCTACAACCATACAAGATACTGAGAGGTTTCTCTTTATTTTGGTCTTTGATATACAGAATTACTACACATTTCTTCATAACAATATTACAATCATCAATAATGTTGCAATCAATCTATTGGAAGCTTATAGTCCTGAAATAGATAAAGTGCCTGTGTGGATCAGAATGAGAGTGTTTTCTCTCCATGTCTTCTGTTTTAGGAACTCTGACGTGGACTGCTGTCTGCGATCTCTCTACATCGACTTCCGCCAGGACCTGGACTGGAAGTAGATCCACGAGCCGAAGGGCTACAAGGGCTGCCCATACCTCTGGAGCGCTGACAACCACTACAACATGGTTAGTTAATAACCCCCAACCACTACAACATGGTTAGTTAATAACCCCCAACCACTATAGTGGCATAAATGTTCTATTACCTCTGTCACATTCAGGTCTTATGTCTTTATTACCACACACTCACAGTATGGTTAAAGGAAAACTCCACCCTAAAAAATATGTTGGTATTTGTTTCGTTGGTCCATTGTTTATATAGTCCCAAAATGTTTTACATGTCGGCAGTCAAGTTTAAGATTTATAACTTTCAGAACACAGAAATACAGCTGGTATGATGCAAAACACAGCATCATTCTGGCTGTATTTTTCAAGTTATCTACACTATATACACACACAAGTATGTGGAGACCCCTTCAAATGAGTGGATTCGGCTATTTGAGCCACACCTGTTGCTGACAGATGTATAAAATCGAGCACACAGCCATGCAATCTCCATAGACAAACATTGGCAGTAGAATGGCCTTACTGAAGAGCTCAATGTGGCACCATTATAGGATGCCAGCTTTCCAACAAGTCAGTTCATCAAATGTTTGCCCTGCTAGAACTGCCCCGGTCAACTGTAAGTGCTGTTATTGTGAAGTTGAAATTTCTAGGAGCAACAATGACTCACCTGTGAAGTGGTAGGCCACACAAGCTCACAGAACGGGACTGCCAAGTACTGAAGTGCATAAAAATTGCCTGTTCTCGGTTGCAAACCTCACTACCAAGTTCCAAACTGCCTCTGCAAGCAACGTCAGCACAAGAACTGTTCATCGGCAACTTCATGAAATGTGTTTCCATGGCCGAGCAGCCACACACAAGCCTAAGATCACCATGCACAATGCCAAGTGTCGGTTGGAGTGGTGTAAAGCTTGCCGCCATTGGTCTCTGGAGCACTGAAAACGCGTTCTCTGGAGTGTTGAATCACGCTTCACCATCTGGCAGTCCGATTGATGAATCTGGCTTTGGCGGATGACAGGAGTTTTTCATGGTTCTGGCTAGGCCCCTTAGTTCCAGTGATGGGAAATCTTAACGCTACAGCATACAATGGAAAGGAAACCACTGTCATTTGTTTAAGCTATTCCTTTAAGTAGTGTTTTCAGTACTTATCATTGTTTTTTATGTGATATTTCATGTGGTACTTTCTCTTGCCCTCACACACAGATCCTCCCGCTGTTTAACAAGCTGAACCCTGAGGTGTCGGCATCTCCGTGCTGCATACCTCAGGACCTGGAGCCTCTGACCATCGTTTACTTCATGGGCCGAACGCCTAAGGTAGAGCAGCTCTCCAACATGGTGGTCAAGTCCTGCAGGTGCCGCTAACGCAGGAGCCCAGCGGCGGGCCAGGAGGAGGGACTTTGACCAAAACTACAACAAACTACCACTTTTGGTCCTCAAACAAAAAGGACAGACTGACCATCTCTAGATAGTCAACCCTTCATTTCACTATGACACATTTTACACAGTCTGGCACAGATTATTTGTTTTCTCACGCGCATGAAACTCTGAAAATCGTCGTCAGCATTGGGTCTTTTCCCCACTTTCATAAGGTCGAGAATATTGTAAATATTGAATTCCTTAGCTTTAAAAATCTGATATTTGCAATCGAAAAAGTTTAATATGTGTTCTTGTTGCATAAGACTCTGATATCTATCAAGTTGACTGAAGGGCCCAGTAACTCTGTTAATTAAGATCTGTGCATATATACTGAAGGGAGATGATTTTGACTTGAACTAGATTTCCTTTGGTCTGAAAGAAAGAGAAGCAGAGGGAGAGAAGGGTCTGGGAGGGAGGGAGAGAAGGGTCTGGGAGGGAGGGAGAGGAAGGGTCTGGGAGGGAGGGAGAGGAAGGGTCTGGGAGGGAGGGAGAGGAAGGGTCTGGGAGGGAGGGAGAGGAAGGGTCTGGGAGGGAGGGAGAGGAAGGGTCTGGGAGGGAGGGAGAGGAAGGAGTTGAAATGAGGCTGAGAGAAAGAGGAGAGAGGGAGAGAAGGGTCTGGGAGGGAGGGAGAGGAAGGAGTTGAAATGAGGCTGAGAGAAAGAGGAGAGAGGGAGAGAAGGGTCTGGGAGGGAGGGAGAGGAAGGAGTTGAAATGAGGCTGAGAGAAAGAGAAGAGAGGGAGAGAAGGGTCTGGGAGGGAGGGAGAGGAAGGAGTTGAAATGAGGCTGAGAGAAAGAGGAGAGAGGGAAAGAAGGGTCTGGGAGGGAGGGAGAGGAAGGAGTTGAAATGAGGCTGAGAGAAAGAGAAGCAGAGGGAGAGAAGGGTCTGGGAGGGAGGGAGAGGAAGGAGTTGAAATGAGGCTGAGAGAAAGAGGAGAGAGGGAAAGAAGGGTCTGGGAGGGAGGGAGAGGAAGGAGTTGAAATGAGGCTGAGAGAAAGAGGAGAGAGGGAAAGTGAAAGAAAGTAGGGTAGAGTGTGAGGTTGTGTGTCCAGGCAGTAGGGGCCTCCAGCCAGCTCTGCGGTCGAGGGCTGACATCCGCCGCCGTAAACAGGATGAGAAAGATTTCCAGACAGCAACCACTCACACCAAATTTAAACCCATTTGTGGTGGGAGCAGAGGAGAGAGGGAATAAAACAGAAAGAGGCTTTGAAGGGAGAGACGTGGGCTCATAGGCCCAATTTGGAACACATCAGCTTTGGGGGGGGGATAGCTATTTTGCAGCCTTAGCACATTTGTAACAATCAGGTCTGTTGTAATTGGGCTTTTCACAGCTATAACTACACGTATCTGTCATGTACATTTATGTCTTACTTGATTGCTGTTACTATATTCAACCTTCACTTGTCCCACATTAACACTCCTCTGGGTGTCTGAGTGTGTGTGTGTGTGTGTGTGTGTCTGACTCAGTGACATTGAGAGCATGTGTAGTGTGTGTGTGTCTGACTCAGTGACATTGAGAACATGTGTAGTGTGTGTGTGCTTTTGTAGTTTGTTGGCTGTGTGTGTGCTGTACACGTACGATCTGACATCCCTTCCACCCCACGTCTCCCCAAGGTCTCTCCATGTATTATGTCATCTCAGGTAGGTTTGAGGGGACTTCCCTTTATATTCCGAGAAACAGAATGCCGTCAAAACAAAATTCCACGAATTGAATCCCTTTTGAATCCCTTTGATATTTTAAAAAGGCCCAATGCAGCTGCTTTTCTCAATATCAAATCATTTCTGTGTAACAATTACGTACCTTATTGTGATTGTTGTCAATCAAAATGGTCAAAACGAAACACAGTTTTTTAGCAAAGAGCAAATTTCCTAGCAAGAATTTTGCTAGGACTGTCAGAGTGGTCTGAGTGGGGAGCCGTTAAACTAGCCGTTATTGGTAGAGAGGTTTGGAACTTTCTTATTGGTCTATTAACTAATATACCGACTGGTGTTGTCACCAAACAGGCCAAAACTCCATCCCACCAAAACAGGCACAAATGTCACATTTATTTTCAAACAGCTCTTACACTAAAAGGGCATTATCATCATGTTAGTGTGGAAATATCTATACAACTTTTTGGGAAGTTTCTATTCAATTGCCCCTGCCTGCTGCACACAACTTACATACCTAATCCAGTCAGTGAGGATTTACGGTTATTTAAGATGAAATTGTCAACCCTGTTACTTTATTTGGCACAAAGTATATATATATTTTTTAACCTCTTGAAAAATCATGTTTTTTTATTAAGTCAAACTCTGTACTTTTTATGACAATGTTAAAATGATGTAAAATAAAATGTTTTGCACCAAATTACACTTCCCCAAAGGGATTCCTGTTGTGGAATGGTCCTTATTCAACCAGAGCACTATATATCCCATATATATATATATATCTATTTACCTTTATTCAACCAGAGCACTATATATCCCATATATATATTTTTTATTTAACCAGGCAAGTCAGTTAAGAACAAATTCTTATTTTCAATGACGGCCTGGGAACAGTGGGTTAACTGCCTGTTCAGGGGCAGAACGACAGATTTGTACCTTGTCAGCTCGGGGGTTTGAACTCGCAACCTTCCGGCTACTAGTCCAACGCTAACCACTAGGCTACACTGCCGCTGAAGGACACTGGGATATACAGAGGAATGGATGTCTGAAGCCAGATCTAACATGGTTATTCAAAAAAGTCATTTAGTCAGTGATTTAAAAACCATGGCTGAGGTTTGGGCTGAGCTCCAGTAGTGGACAGCACAGCAGGCTACACCTTCGCAGATGAGATGTTGTACTACACTTACCAGCCAGGAGATGGTGCTATTTCTCAACCTCTGACTTGACTGAGTTTAGACAGTTTATATATATATTCTATATCTGTGCTGCTGAATACATGCATTAGTTTTCATACAAATATATCTCAATGGTGACTATGGTCCTGAGTCAGTGAGATCTAGTATATTATTGGCCTTTATCCCCAGTAAAAAATATAAGTACATCTGAGCTTTGAGGTCTGCTTCTCCTGTGAACACTAGTAATAAAGACCAGCCTTACTCTCCCCCTTCATGACCTGTGCCTATCAGACTGTTCATCAGTCTCTAAGATGGGAGAGATGGGGTTGGTTAGATAGGGACTGCATGTCACTGTGTCAGTCTCTAAGATGGGAGAGATGGGGTTGGGTGGGGGGGTTAGATGGGGACTGCATGTCACTGTGTCAGTCTCTGAGATGGGAGAGATGGGGGAGGTGTCGGGGGGTTGGAGGGGGACTGCATGTCACTGTGTCAGTCTCTGAGATGGGAGAGAGGGGGAGGTGTCGGGGGGTTGGAGGGGGGCTGCATGTCACTGTGTCAGTCTCTGAGATGGGAGAGAGGGGGAGGTGTCGGGGGGTTGGAGGGGGGCTGCATGTCACTGTCCCTCTCCTTCAGGGTGCTCCGGTGGGGCAGCTGCCTCCTTATGCTCCTCCTGCAGGGCTTACGGGGGCGAGGACTGACAGCCCCCTCAACCGGCTGGTTCCTGTCACTCAACGTGTCCGACGACTCGTCAATGTAGGCCAAGTTCTCCCCGAAGAAATCTAGCATTTTGCAGCCTGGTGGGTTGGGCATGGGGAGCGGCATGGGTTTCACAGAGAATATGGGCGACATGGGGATGGGCTTGGTGGGGTTGTGGGACTTGGGGAGCTGCTGGAGAGGCACAGGGAACCGGACATCCTCCTGGAAAAATACCTGTCTGGATCCTCCCTGTCTTCCCCTCTCCCCAGTACAGAGAGACCCACTGGCGTCAAAACTGGCAAAAGTTATCCCCTGCCCTGGTGTACACATGTCAGAGGTGTGAGAGTCAGAGGAGGAGACTTCTGATCTGGAGTCAGACTCTGGAGACTCGGACAGCGACTTAGACTCAAACGCAGACTCCCCTTGCAGCATCATCATAGCAACAGGATCACGGTCATAATCTAACTCCATCACAGAGCGCGCCGCAGGCATCGACAGCGACCTCACCAACGTCCGGCCCAACGACCTGCCCTCTGACCTCGCACTGACTCTGGAATCCACCCCTGGTACTAACCTCGTCCCCTCATTCCTAACCTCGCCCCCCCCTAACCTCACAACCTCCAGACGGGTCATGGAGCGGGTATGGGAGACCCACCTATTGGGCAGATGTCCGTTCTCCCCTATAGCGCCCTGCCTGCCGCGGTGCCCCAGCGCCCCCCTGCGGACCCGCCGCCGGGTGCTGCGTTTCCAGCGGCGCCGCTGCAGCAGGAAGGGGTCGTTGAGGTCCAGAGGGTTGGGGATCCGGAAGTCCATGGACATATTCTGGATGTTCTGGGTCCAGTCTGTAGCATGGGCCCTCAACTCCTCCATCTGAGAGACAGGGGGAGACGGGAAAAGGGTGAGAGGCAACGAGAGGTGTGAGAGAGCAACGAGAGGTGTGAGAGGCAACGAGAGGTGTGAGAGAGAGAGAGAGAGAGGCAACGAGAGGTGTGAGAGAGAGAGGGGCAACGAGAGGTGTGTGAGAGAGAGGGAGAGAGAGAGAGAGAGGCAACGAGAGGTGTGAGAGAGAGAGGGGCAACGAGAGGTGTGTGAGAGAGAGAGAGAGAGAGAGAGGCAACGAGAGGTGTGAGAGAGAGAGAGGCAATGAGAGGTGTGAGAGAGAGAGGCAACGAGAGGTGTGAGAGAGAGAGAGAGCAACGAGAGGTGTGAGAGAGAGAGAGAGAGAGAGAGAGAGAGGCAACGAGAGGTGTGAGAGAGAGAGAGGCAACGAGAGGTGTGTGTGAGAGAGAGAGAGAGAGAGAGAGAGAGAGGCAAAGAGAGGTGTGAGAGAGAGAGGCAACGAGAGGTGTGAGAGAGGCAAAGAGAGGTGTGAGAGAGGCAACGAGAGGTGTGAGAGAGAGAGGCAACGAGAGGTGTGAGAGAGAGAGAGGCAACGAGAGGTGTGAGAGAGAGAGGCAACGAGAGAGAGAGGCAACGAGAGGTGTGAGAGAGAGAGGGGCAACGAGAGGTGTGTGAGAGAGAGGGAGAGAGAGAGGCAACGAGAGGTGTGAGAGAGAGAGAGAGGCAAAGAGAGGTGTGTGAGAGAGACACAGCTGCATGTGAGCGCCCACGTTTTTCAGCATGTTTTTACTAAAAGGTAGATTTAGAGTTAGATAAACATAGACATATACAGGATACTACCCTCCACAACATAACCTTCACTCCAAATCAAAACTCCTAACCTACAAACTGGTTTTGGATGGAATTACCTGGAAGGATTCATACTACCGAAGATGATTATTTCCAAGCTATACAGCAAATGCTCTGGAAAACAAACAGAAACCTGAAAACACCATCCAACCTGGAACTGAGGGTCATGTTTAGTCTGAAGCTACTTTTTATTTTCAAAAGCCAAAAAGAAAAATACATTACAATGATAGCATTCAGTCCTTATAAAGTAAAATCTAAGTTAAGGCTACCAAGCTTGCTAGGACAGAACAGATACAACTTCAATTAGCACTGAGGTGTGAAGTGAAAGGTATCAAAGGTCTTGAGCCCAACAATGGCAGGAGAGTCGCACAGCCTACCCACCCAAAGGCAGAGGCCTTAGAAGCCCCCTCCCGCTGCTCAGAGGTAATTACAATACAGTACCCTCCGTACGTAAAAAATGATAAGGCACGAAAAGAGTACAAAATGAAGCTCCTTATGGAAAATCAAGCAACACTTTTTGCTGACTATTATAAAAATGGGAATATAAGCAACTTAATCTTCCACACAGACCATCCGGTGCTGTATTAACACACTGCCCCTCTGTTAAGAAGGGGGGGGGGGTTAGCGATGGGTGGAAACTCAGGATATTAGACAATGAAGACTGAGTCAACCAATGTGAATTTTTACTGTTCCAGATTTGTACAGTAATGGTACAGGGCAAACAATTTCAGCTGGACTTTCACATCAAAGAGATATCTTATCCTGCTGAGCTCTCTCTTGAGAAAGATACCCCGAGCATGTCAGACCAGACCTCTTCATTATACAACCCCACAGATGAGCAACCCGTAAAGGTTGACAGGAAAGTCAACCTCCCAGCACAGAGTACTAGTCCATTACATTACATTTAAGTCATTTAGCAGACGCTCTTATCCAGAGCGACTTACAAATTGGTGAATTCACCTTCTGACATCCAGTGGAACAGCCACTTTACAATAGTGCATCTAAAAGTTAAGACCCTTGTTGAAGTTAAGGATAAATTCACCCAGCTGGAGGTAAGGCAGGTGGAGCTGGAACACACTCCAGTCAGCACAACAACAACAAAATAGTCCAGCTCAACACCTCCTCAACCAGACACGGGGAGCTGGAGGTGGAGAGAGACATCTGCACTCTGGACTGTGGTGAGACAACATGAACAGGAGAAAGAGCAGGAGCAGAACATAGCACTAGGAGAGAACCAGAATGTTGGAGGAGAGGGTGAGGGTGATGGCGTGTGACAGAGAACAACCCATTAAAGGAGGTGGCCCCCCAGCAGAGAAGACAGCAAACAGGAAATATATACAAGAAAATAAACATTTTCTGAAACAGTGCCTAAACTCTGGTGTCCAAACACCCAGCGCGCCCTAGACCAACTAGAGTCACCCAGTCACATAATACACAAAGACCTGAGAACACAGCAGGAAAGGGTGGCTACAGCCCTCAAGGGAGTGATTAAAAAACGTATTCTGCTTTCCAACGCACAAGTAGCCATCTCCACCTTGCTACCATACAGCAGGTACACGTAAGTACTTCCCATGACTGTGCATCAAAACCAAATGTTTACCTGCCCACCACTCCACCGTGGAATTGAACAGCCTTTATGACCAGGTCCACCTATACAAGGCAGCCCATCTTCGCCCGGACCCTAAAAGACATCGCCCTCAAACACAGCCCTAACCCTTCACACAGGAGCAACAGATCAATACACACTCCCTATTCCCCCACCAGAAAACACCATCATGTAATGAAGACATCTTCTCCATCCTGGAAGGGGAAATCAATCATTTTCAGGCCCAGGAACATGTACTAGTCTGTGGCAACCCATTGTAAATGCCAGAACTGGACAAGAACCTGACACCCTCAGCACACAGGTGAACAAACACCTACCTGGAGGTGACAGCATTCCCTCCCCCATGTGTCCCCCTATACACAACTATGACAACATAACCACCAAAAATGGGTCACAACTCCTGCAGCTCACTCTAGTCAATGGTAGGCTTTGAGGGGACTCCTATGGTAGGTACACCTATAGCTCATCTCTTGGCAGTAGTACTGTACACTACTTTATCACTGACCTCAACACAGAGTCTCTCAGCATGTTCACAGTCAGCCCGCTGACAACCCTATCAGATCACAGCAAAATCACAGTCTACTTGAACAGAGCAACACTCAATCATGAGGCATCAAAGCCAAAATAATCTAACCACTTCTGGGAAAATTGGAACACACGAAACAAACAACACGAAAAGTTATCTATCCAGAATGGAGATGTATGGATAAACCACTTCTCCAATCTTTTTGGCTCTATAACAAAGAACAAACAGCAAAAACAGATACATGATCAATTACATGTCTTAGAATAATCGATTAAAGACTACCAGAACCCACTGGATTATCCAATGACATTGAATGAACTACAGGACAAAATACAAACCCTCCAACCCAAAAAAGCCTGTGGTTTTGATGGTATCCTACATAAAATGATAAAATATACAGACCACAAATTCCAATTGGCTATACTTAAACTTTTTAACATCATTCTCAGCTCTGGCATCTTCTCCAATATTTGGAATCAAGGACTGATCACCCCAAACCACAAAAGTGGAGACAAATTTGACCCCAATAACTACCGTGGGATATGCGTCAACAGCAACCTTGAGAAAATCCTGTGTATTATCATTAACAGCAGACTTGTGAAAGCAATGTACTGAGCAAATGTCAAATTGTCTATTAACCAAATTACCAGACAGACCACGTATTCCTCCTGCACACAATAATTTACAAACAAACCAAAACAAAGACAAAGTCTTCTTGTGCTTTGTTGAATTCAAACAAGCTTTTGACTCAACTTGGCATGAAGGTCTGCTATACAACTTGGCATGAAGGTTTGCTATACAACTTGGCATGAAGGTCTGCTATACAACTTGGCATGAAGGTTTGCTATACAACTTGGCATGAAGGTCTGCTATACAACTTGGCATGAGGGTCTGCTATACAACTTGGCATGAGGGTCTGCTATACAACTTGGCATGAAGGTTTGCTATACAACTTGGCATGAAGGTCTGCTATACAACTTGGCATGAAGGTCTGCTATACAACTTGGCATGAAGGTTTGCTATACAACTTGGCATGAGGGTCTGCTATACAACTTGGCATGAGGGTCTGCTATACAACTTGGCATGAGGGTCTGCTATACAACTTGGCATGAGGGTCTGCTATACAACTTGGCATGAGGGTCTGCTATACAACTTGGCATGAAGGTTTGCTATACAACTTGGCATGAAGGTCTGCTATACAACTTGGCATGAGGGTCTGCTATACAACTTGGCATGAGGGTCTGCTATACAACTTGGCATGAGGGTGCTATACAACTTGCTATACAACTTGGCATGAGGGTCTGCTATACAACTTGGCATGAGGGTCTGCTATACAACTTGGCATGAAGGTCTGCTATACAACTTGGCATGAAGGTCTGCTATACAACTTGGCATGAAGGTCTGCTATACAACTTGGCATGAAGGTCTGCTATACAACTTGGCATGAGGGTCTGCTATACAACTTGGCATGAAGGTCTGCTATACAACTTGGCATGAAGGTCTGCTATACAAACTGATGGAAAGTGGTGTTGGGGGAAAAACATACATGACAAAATCTATGTACACAAACAACAAGGGTGCTGTTAAAACTGGCACACAAAAAACACCCACTTCAACATATATATCAACAGATTGGCAAAGGCACTATAACAGTCTGCAGCACCCAGCCTCACCCTACTAGAATCTGAAGTCAAATGGACTGTTTGCTGATGATCTGGTGCTTCTGTCCCCAACCAAGGAGGGCCTATAGCAGCACCTAGATCTTCTGCAAAGATTCTGTCAGACCTGGGCCCTGACAGTAAATCTCAGTAAGCCAAAATGAATGGTGTTCCAAAAAAGGTCCAGTCACCAGGACCACAATACATATTCCATCTAAACACCGTTGCCCGAGAGCACACAAAAAAACTGTACATACCTCGGCTTAAACATCAGTTAACTTCCACAAAGCTGTGAACGATCTGAGAGACAAGAAGGGCCTTCTATGCCATCAAAAGGAACATAAAATTCAACATACCAATTAGGATCTGGCAAAAAATACTTGAACCAGTTATAGAACCCATTGCCCTTTATGGTTGTGAGGTCTACAGTCCGCTCACCAACCAAGAATTCACCAAATGGAACAAACACGAAATTGAGACGGCATGCAGAATTCTGCAAAAATATCCTTTGTTTACAAGAATTATACCGATACCCGCTTATTATCAAAATCCAGAAAAGAGACGTTAAATTCAACAACCACCTAAAAGGAAGCGATTCCCAAACCTTCCATAACAAAGCCATCACCTACAGAGAAATGAACCTAGAGAAGAGTCCCCTAAGCAAGCTGGCCCTGGGGCTCAAGAGTGGTGCAGCGGTCTAAAGCACTGCATCTCAGTGCAAGAGGCATCACTACAGTCCCTGGTGCAAATCCAGGCTGTATCACAGACCCCACACAGCCCCAGGACAGCAACACAATTAGACCCAACCAAACCATGAGAAAATGAAAAGACACATTGGAAAGAATTAACAAAAAAACTAGAATGCTATTTGGCCCTAAACAGAGAGGAGACAGGTGGCGTGGCGAGAATCTGTCTCCTCGCCACGCGCTCTCACCACTGGTGTCCCCCAGGGCTCTGTTCTAGGCCCTCTCCTATTCTCGCTATACACCAAGTCACTTGGCTCTGTCATAACCTCACATGGTCTCTCCTATCATTGCTATGCAGACGACACACAATTAATCTTCTCCTTTCCCCCTTCTGATGACCAGGTGGCGAGAATCGCATCTCTGCATGTCTGGCAGACATATCAGTGTGGATGACGGATCACCACCTCAAGCTGAACCTCGGCAAGACGGAGCTGCTCTTCCTCCCGGGGAAGGACTGCCCGTTCCATGATCTCGCCATCACGGTTGACAACTCCATTGTGTCCTCCTCCCAGAGCGCTAAGAACCTTGGCGTGATCCTGGACAACACCCTGTCGTTCTCAACCAACATCATGGCGGTGGCCCGTTCCTGTAGGTTCATGCTCTACAACATCCGCAGAGTACGACCCTGCCTCACACAGGAAGCGGCGCAGGTCCTAATCCAGGCACTTGTCATCTCCCGTCTGGATTACTGCAACTCGCTGTTGGCTGGGCTCCCTGCCTGTGCCATTAAACCCCTACAACTCATCCAGAACGCCGCAGCCCGTCTGGTGTTCAACCTTCCCAAGTTCTCTCACGTCACCCCGCTCCTCCGCTCTCTCCACTGGCTTCCAGTTGAAGCTCGCATCCGCTACAAGACCATGGTGCTTGCCTACGGAGCTGTGAGGGGAACGGCACCGCAGTACCTCCAGGCTCTGATCAGGCCCTACACCCAAGCAAGGGCACTGCGTTCATCCACCTCTGGCCTGCTCGCCTCCCTACCACTGAGGAAGTACAGTTCCCGCTCAGCCCAGTCAAAACTGTTCGCTGCTCTGGCCCCCCAATGGTGGAACAAACTCCCTCACGACGCCAGGACAGCGGAGTCAATCACCACCTTCCGGAGACACCTGAAACCCCACCTCTTCAAGGAATACCTAGGATAGGATAAGTAATCCTTCTCACCCCCCCTCCCCCTCCCCCTCAATGATTTAGATGCACTATTGTAAAGTGGCTGTTCCACTGGATGTCAGAAGGTGAATTCACCAATTTGTAAGTCGCTCTGGATAAGAGCGTCTGCTAAATGACCTAAATGTAAATGTAAATGTAAAGGAGACAGTGGAAGAATACCTGACCACTGTGACTGACCCAAAATTAAGGAAAGCTTTGACTATTTACAGACTATTGAGAAAGGTCACCATGGGCAGACCTGGCTCTCAAGAGTGGTGCAGCGCTCTAAAGCAATGCATCTCAGTCCAAGAGGTGTCACTACAGTCCCTGGTTCAAATCCAGGCTGTATCACATCCGGCTGTGATTGGGAGTCTCATAGGGCGGCACATAATTGGCCCAGCGTCGTCCAGGTTTGGCCGGGGTAAGCAGTCATTGTAAATAAGAATTTGTTCTTAACCAACTTGCCTAGTTAAATAAATATATTACAAAAATAAAATAAAAAGAGAGTAGACAGGCTATGTGCTCACTGCCCACAAAATGTGGTGGAAACTGAGCTGCACTTCCTACCCTCCTGCCAAATGTATGACCATATTAGAGACACATATTTCCCTCAGATTACACAGACACAAAGAATTTGAAAACAAATCTAATTTTAATAAACTCCCATATCTGTTGTGTAAAATACCACAGTGTGCAATCACAGCAGCAAGATTTGTGACCTTTTGCCACAGAATAACAAACACCATTGTAAATACAACCTATATTTGTTTATTTTCCCTTTTGTACTTTAACTAATTTGCAACACTGTATAAACATGATATTACATTTGACATGTCTATTATTTTGGAACTTGTTTGAGTAATATTTACTGTTCACATTGTTTATTTCACTTTTGTTTATCCATTTCACTTGCTTTGGCAATGTATACATATGTTTCCCATGCCAATAAAACCCCTTGAATTGAATTTAGAGAGAGAGAAAGGTGAGAGAGAGAGAAAGGTGAGAGAGAGAGAAAGGTGAGAGAGAGAGAGAGAGAGAGAAGGTGGGAGAGAGAGAGAGAAAGGTGGGAGAGAGAGAGAGAAAGGTGAGAGAGAGAGGGGTGTGAGAGAGAGAGAGAAAGGTGAGAGAGAGAGAGAGAGAGAGAGAGAAAGGTGAGAGAGAGAGAAAAGGTGAGAGAGAGAAAGGTGAGAGAGAGAGAGAAAGGTGGGAGAGAGAGAGAGAGAGAGAAAGGTGAGAGAGAGAGAAAGGTGAGAGAGAGAGAGAGAGAAAGGTGAGATCGAGAGAGAGAGAGAGAGAGAGAGAGAAAGGTGAGAGAGAGAGAAAGGTGAGAGAGAGCGAGAGAGGTGAGAGAGAGAGAAAAGAGAGAGAGAGAAAGGTGAGAGAGAGAAAGGTGAGAGAGAGATGGCACAGTGTGCCATCAGAGCAGCAAGATTTGTGACCTGTTGCCACGAGAAAAGGGGGTAGAGAGGGGTGAGAGAGAGAGAGAGGTGAGTGAGAGAGAGGGGAGAGAGAGAGAGAGAGAGGGGTGAGAGAGGTGAGAGAGAGAGAGAGAGAGAGAGGTGAGAGAGAGAGGTGAGAGAGAGTGAAAGAAACCCAGAGACAGAGAGAAAGACAGAGGGATAAAGGATAAGTAAATATTGACAGTTAAAATCCAAAGTGCCCCCAATAAATCCTTGTCCAGCCCTTCACTTGGTTTGTGTCCCACTCACTACCACTCACCTCAGCACGTGTTTTCTTGGACAGCACCCGCAGCCAGTTCCCGATCATGGTGAGTATGGAGGCAAAGTAAGCCAGGCCAAACACTATCCAGAGCCACACCAGGGGCTTAAACAGATCTCCGTCCCGCCGGTTAGCACCTACGCACAGGGACATTTACGCATTGATGCATGCACGTGCACACACAAACAAGGGACCTTCGATAGGTACCCATGAAATATGATTTGTATCTTTCATAGCGTGTATCCTGAAAGGGATGTGTAGAGTATGTACTCTCCAGATTCTATACTGTCCAAAGTGTGTACAGTTCACTTCACACCTGCTACGTAGTCTCCAAAGCCGACCGTGGTGAGGGTGATGACCACAAAGTAGAGCGCCTCCAGAAAGGACCAGTCCTCCACTTCCTTAAACACCAGCGTTGGCACGGCGAGGAAGATCAGACAGCCAATCAGGATGGACAGAACAGCAGACATGATCCGTACATAGGTGGGACTGACCCGCCGCTTCTGAGAGAGGGGCAGAGAGAGAGAGGGACACAAAATAAGGGAAAGAGTGAGGTGGATGGAGAGGGTAAGATCTTCCTCAAGACTCTAATAATGTGCCTTTTCTTTGATAAACAGTAATACAAAAAAATTATTGCAGAGTTTCATTGGGAAGTAGCTAACAACTGACTGAATGTCAGATTCTATTCTACTTGTGTGTAAACATGTTTCAAGTGCTAGAGTCCAAGACGGCAGCCTCTTCTGTTTACAGCACAGTGACATCACTTAAGCAGCCCCTGAGATAGACAAGTACAATGAGATGACATCCTAAGAATGAAGCAGCCCCGAGACAAGACAGTCTAACCAGGAAGAGCGTCTCCATCTTCCACACGGCCTTCCTCAGCCCCGTCCCCATGTGGTCCCCGACACCAGCCAGCAGGAAACCAAACATAGGGATCCCTACCAGGGCATAGCACACGCAGAACAGCTGGCCCCATTTGGTCCTGGGAGAAAGGTTACCAAACCCTGAGGACAAAGGGAAACCATACACATTCACCTATCTGTTAATCTATATCAGTTTTTTTTAATCAATTTCACCAGCAATCCACTGGGCACAGACGTCAATTCAACGTCTATTCTATTTTGGTTCAACGTATTTTCATTGAAACAACGTTGATTCAACCAGCGTGTGCTCTTAAGGTTTACTGTATTTTCCAAGATGGGATTATTTATTTTCTGTCAAATTCCAAATGCACATCTGGCTGAATAGGTCGTTACCAAAGGGTTTGCAGGAGGGAAAAAATGAACAAAGGCTCACCAATGGTGGTGATGATGGTACCACAGAAGAAGAAGGCACTGGCCAGGTCCCACCTGCTAGTGAAGTTGGTGGAGCTGTGTTTTACGTCCAGGCCTGCCTCCACCGCCTTCACCACACTCTGACAATACAGAGACAGAACAGAGGTTGGCTTTATCTACACCTGCTCATTACCCGTCTTAGGCTGGGTCTACACCTGCTCATTACCCGTTTTAGGCTGGGTCTACACCTACTCATTACCCGTCTTAGGCTGGGTCTACACCTGCTCATTAGCCGTCTTAGGCTGGGTCTACACCTGCTCATTACCCGTCTTAGGCTGGGTCTACACCTGCTCATTAGCCGTCTTAGGCTGGGTCTACACCTGCTCATTACCCGTCTTAGGCTGGGTCTACACCTGCTCATTACCCGTCTTAGGCTGGGTCTACACCTGCTCATTACCCGTCTTAGGCTGGGTCTACACCTGCTCATTACCCGTCTTAGGCTGGGTCTACATCTGGGGTGTGTTCTTTTTAGGATTTTAGTTTTTGATCAAAAAAGACTAAAATCACCAGGAAGTCTGCTAAGTATTCAACAAAAATTTTTTTTTTAAAGAACTGACGTGATCGTGTAATGTAATTTTCAAAGACCTTTTGGTGCTTAGTTGTGGTTAATTTACAAATGACCATCCTCGTCGACAAAAGTTGTCCTGTTGCTGAATCTCGTTGCCTACCCCTGGCTACACTTTCTCAGGTGGGGCTCGACACCGATCTTAGTCTGTTTAGATTCTTCTCAGATGTGTTTTAAACTCATCTTTCTATTCAAGTGTATGCTTTCCCGGTCTGTGAAATGTGTGTGTGCTATGGTGTGGGTTACCTTTATGAGGTCGCTGAGGTTCTGTGCAGTGACACATGAGTGGTTTCCGAGGAAGTCACGTGTGGTGCAGAGCAGCTTCTCGTGCTCCTTGCTCTCCTTGGGGCTTTCCAAGTTCCGGAACACCAACGCCCCCATCACCAGGTACAGCATGACCCCCGCCAGCAGGGCCAGCAGGGTGGGGCAGCGCATTGCCCCGAACTCACCCCCCACACCACAGGGGTCAGGGCTTAGGGTTCGCCAGAATCTGCTCTACGACCTCTTCCACGATACACACGGTGGCACAGCTAGACACACAGGCACCATTCTTAGAACTGTATGTGTGTATGGGCTTTTGCTATTATTGTGGGGACCAGAAGTCCCCACAAGGATAGTAAAACAAGGAACATTCAGACAAGTGGGGACATTTCGCCGGTCCCCACAAGGAAATAGGCTATTTTAGGGGTTAGGATTATGAATAGAATTAGGGTTACGTTCAGGTAAAATAGGATTTTGAATGTGTGTTAGTGCTGAGCGATTAACCGAAATTACCAACATCCGTTCAATTATTTGAATTCCATTTCATAATTTTTCCCCCCCCTGCGAGCTCGTTCGATATGCAGTTTCTGAAGAGATAAATCAGATCAAGCCTGAACTGTGTGATGTACACTGAACGAAAATATAAACGCAACATGTAGTGTTGGTCACATGTTTCATGAACTGAAATAAAAGATACCAGAAATGTTCCATGTGCACAAAAAGGTTATTTATCTCAGATTATGTTCACATTCCTGTTAGTGAGCATTTCTCCTTTGCCAAGATAATCCATTCACTTGACAGGCATATCAAGAAGCTGATTAAACAGCATGACCTTGTACTGGGGACAATAAAAAGGCCACTCAAATGTGCAGTTTTTTCCCCACAACACAATGCCAGAGAAGTCTCAAGATGAGGGAGCTGCAATTGGCATACTGACTGCAGGAATGTCCACCAGAGCCAGAGAATTTAATGTTCATTTCTCTACCATAAACTGCCTCCAATGTCGTTTTAGAGAATTTGGCAGTACATCCAACCGGTCACACAACCACAGGCCACGTATAACCATGCCAGCCCAGGACCCCCACATCCGACTTCTTCACCTGTGGGATCGTCCGAGACCAGCCAACTGGACAGCTGATGAAACTGTGGGTTTGCACAACAAAGAATTTCTGCATACACTGTCAGAAACAGTCTCAGGGAAGGTCATCTGTGTGCTCGTTGTCCTCACCAGGGTCTTGACCTGACTGCAGTTCGACGTCGGAACCGATTTCAGTGGGAAAATGCTCACCTTCGATGGCCACTGGCATGCTGGGGAAGTGTTTTCTTCACGGAGGAATCCCAGTTTCAACTACACCGGACAGATGGAGTGTATGGTGTTGGCGAGTGGTGTGCTGATGTCAACCTTGTGAACAGAGTGCCCCATGGTGGCGATGGGGTTATGGTATGGGCAGTCATAATCTACGGACAATGAACAATTGCATTTTATCGATGGCAATTTGAATGCACAGAGATACCATGACGACATCCTAAGGCCTGTTGTGCCATTCATCCGCTGTCATCACCTCACGTTTCAGCACGATAAAGCACAGCGCCATGTCGCAAGGATCTGTACACAATTCCTGGAAGCTGAAAATGTCCCAGTTCTTCCATGGCCTGCATACTCTGCATACTCACCAGACAAGTCACCCATTGGAACATGTTTGGGATGCTCTGGATCAATGTGTAGCACAGCGTGTTCCAGTTCCAGCCAATAGTCAACAACTTCGCACCAAAATTGAAGAGGAGTGGAACATCATTCCACAGGCCACAATCAACAGCTTAATCAACTCTATGTGACGGAGATGTGCCGTGCTGCATGAGTCAAATGGTGGTCACACCAGATAGTGACTGGTTTTCTGATCCACGCTCCAATCACTACCATCATTGGGCTTGTATTTCTTATTTTACTCAGTGTTATTACAGCATTCAACCCACATTAATGGGTTAGTGCATTGATTGTAAAAACATTTTTTTACAAAACCATGATTCTTTTATTAATAATGTAAATGAAACCGAACAGACCTCAAAAAGCACTAATTGCTCAGCACTAACGTGTGTGTATATTCAATGATGATGATCCCTTTATGGAAATTAGATCGCAGCAACAACGTTGATAATGGGGATTATTTACATTGAGGAAACAGCACAGAGCTGGGTCGTACTCTGGTCATTTCCGGAACATGAAAGTAAGTGTGAGACAAGATATGAAGCTCATCTCCAATAGGAATTTAATCACTTTTTGACAGCATCCCTTTTGATTTAAACAACACTTTCCATACGATTGCCCATGGAAGAAGAGGGCAGAACGGGCCCATGGAAGAAGAGGGCAGAACGGGCCCATGGAAGAAGAGGGCAGAACAGGACTTTTTGGACTGGAATTCACAAACATTCAAGAGATAAAGGTGCTCAAAGTTGACCCATTTTGCATACCCTGCAACAAGTCTTCATTACTGGGAAAGATAAGCAGTTGAGTTTGATATAATTTAAACGCTTACGAACAGGGTTGTCAAACTACTTGATAATTTCTTGGGGGAAAAAGTTGCATAAAAACAGTTTTTTTCTTCATATTTGCATATGGTGTAGCTCAGACCCTACTCTATATTTGAGATTTTTGTGTCTGCCATCAGTTGAGCAGCAGCCAGTCAGCCAGAGGTTGAGCAGCAGCCAGCCAGCCAGAGGTTGAGCAGCAGCCAGCCAGCCAGAGGTTGAGCAGCAGCCAGTCAGCCAGAGGTTGAGCAGCAGCCAGCCAGCCAGAGGTTGAGCAGCAGCCAGCCAGCCAGAGGTTGAGCAGGAGCCAGCCAGCCAGAGGTTGAGCAGGAGCCAGCCAGCCAGAGGTTGAGCAGGAGCCAGCCAGCCAGAGGTTGAGCAGCAGCCAGCCAGAGGTTGAGCAGGAGCCAGTCAGCCATCGGTTGAGCAGCAGCCAGTCAGCCATCGGTTGAGCAGCAGCCAGCCAGAGGTTGAGCAGGAGCCAGTCAGCCAGAGGTTGAGCAGCAGCCAGTCAGCCAGAGGTTGAGCAGCAGCCAGTCAGCCAGAGGTTGAGCAGCAGCCAGTCAGCCAGAGGTTGAGCAGCAGCCAGTCAGCCAGAGGTTGAGCAGCAGCCAGCCATCGGTTGAGACATAACATGGTGAGTGTCATAGAATGGACCTTTCCCTTCAGACCACTGCAAATTAGCTGGTACACCATTGACATTGTTTAATTGTATTGACATTTTAACTTCTAATTATTGGTGATTTCAAAAGATACTGCACACAAAACCATGAAAATGAATAAGAGGCCAATATGCAAAACAAATAATGTACTTAATGTGATTCATGCTCAAGTGAAAGTGCAAAGACAGCCCATACGTTTCGGCCTCGTCTTCATCAGTACTGTACAAACAAATTAGGAAGACGCGTACTTTAAGAGCCAATTTATGCTTGATCTGAAAATGTGATCGGAGACGCCGTATGCATGGTGTGACGCAATTGCGAAGCCTCTGGAGGCACACAGCCAAATTGAGCTCTGTACTACATCGCCATGCGCCTCAGGTTTTGTAACAATGTGGAGGGCTCCGTATTGACATAATTGGTCAACGGTAGGTGAGGACGGGAGGTCCTGTATAAACACAAACTCACTTCCTTGAAAACTCCTTCACAACAGCTCTGCGCTGCTCCGCCAAGTATGAATGGCCCGACTTCTGCAGAGGCGATATCACGGTAAATGCTGCACGGCCAATGCAGACATCATATTGACCATGAAGCGCCTTTGGGAAACATCTGCTGTGCTTAACAGGCGCACGCGGCTAGTTGATTAGACTCTGGTGAATAGGGAGTAAATGCATATTATCAAGGAATATGTAGAAAAATATTTAAGAAATTTGCAATTCAAATGTCGCATTTAATTGAAAATCGAAAACGATCTCGGCTGCGACAGATAGCCTTGCGGTTAGAGCGTTGGGCCAGTAACCGAAAGATAGCAAGATCGAATCCCCGAACTGACAAGGTAATAACCCCCTGTTTCTAGGCCGTCATTGTAAATAAGTTGTTCTTAACTGACTTGCCTAGTTAAATAAAGGTTAAAAAATATATAGCAATATCAGAAGCAATAGATATGAAATGCAGATCTGCTAATATGATGAGGATACAATGAGGATGAAGCAGCTGTGCTTAACAAGGACTTTCCTTTTTCCCGACACCGAGACCCAACCCCTTCCAAACCAAGGGAGAACGTTTTTTCATTCAGGAACTAGTCTACCTCGTGGTGTGTGATGCCAATGAGGATAATCGTCAAGGATTCAGATCTAAGAACATTCTGCCCACTTGTAAATAACGCAGCGATTGACACGCTTTTGCAAGCTTGTGGCGAGAGATGTTGATAATTTGTTTGTTGGTAATGACAAGAAAATAGCTTCCAACTCTTGCAAAGACAAAGATACATGTTTTATTCCATCTAAAAAAATCTAAACCTTATCTTCAAGACCTGTGATAAGGGAGGTGGCTTGGCATGCATGAATATATCTGTCTATGATATAAATCCATAGACAATTGTCTGACAGACTCCTACTGCAAACTCAAAGGTAACCCTACCTGTGTAGAGAACTGAAATGTACTTTTCACAGCTGAGGCAGTTTACCTGACTGACTAGGAGCGGGGCTACCTCCTCAACAAGCAGCCCACCACAGCCGTTATGTATATTTTCACCAAAAACGCACAATGATTACCAGAAGTTTCCCCTGGTTTCGACTGGGACAAGTAATGACTAACCGAGTCTTTGTCTAATTTCCATATCAGACCTCTTTACTAAACTACCATCCTAATGAAGAGACACAGGCGACTTCAATTATCTGAACTATGATAGGCCTACCTTTCTTGTAACTATGGACAACTCGTTTGTACACCAACATTCCCCACAACATTGGACTGGAGGCTTTACGTTGCTCTTCAGACTCCAGAGCGGGCTCTACTCCTCCAACACAAATGGCTGAGTTGGTACAAAGAACTGTGTTTTGTTTGGAGAGGATTATCTGTGATCCCGAGGCACTTCGATGGGCCCCTGAGTATGACAACACGTACGGGCCACATGAGAAATTCCAATTCTAATCACCCTTTTTCTGATAACACTGTTCTACAAAACGCTATATTTATGTTTTTATCACACGAACATGCACCAAAAACGGAACTGGACTCGTTCCATTAGTATACATTTTATAGACAAACGATTTGACAATTCGTTCTACCGTCTGTCAAACCGAAAGCCTTCGTCACACATCAAGTTAACATCTGTCTGAGTAGGGGCTTGCCGTACAGCCAATTCTGATTCATCAGACGCTCACTCGCTGCACTCGAAATTAGGATTTTATTATTTAATAAAATTGTACTCGAATTTCCGTCAGGTTACTTCACAGAAAGTTTGGACTCTGCACTCAATAAAGGCTATGGACAAACGTGACACATTACAAGGCAAACACAACAACAAAAATAATTTTCTGTGGTGTGCTGTACCACACACTCATTACGGACCTGACATCAAAAATATTATTAGACAACACTGGAATGGATTGCAAACTGTGGGCTCAGATGCGTTTCATGATGTTCCCCTGTTCACTCACTCCACGTCCCGCTGCCTGGGACATGCTGATTCGCGCAGACACTTGACGCATTGAACGTCTGGATGAAGCGGATGATTTCTTACCCTGCCGCAATTGTGCGGCCTGTACAGGTATTCTAAAGTGCAACAGTTTCAGATCTTTCGTCACAAATAAAGAATACACCAATATATTCCTTAACTGTGGATCTAGCAATGTAGTGTATCTATGTCTTGCCCATGTGGCTTGCAATACACTGGCATTACGCGAAGGAAACTACGGTTACGCGTCAACGAGCACCGCAGTGCCATCCAAAGAAATGACCCGAAATCACCAGTGGCTAGATATTTCCTGAGGCTGATCATGCTGTGACTGATCTGTTCCGTCTCTCTCCCACGGCACTCTGAGCTTTTTAGCATACTTGAGTATTTCATATATATTGCTTCTGATAGTTATGTTTTAATTGTTATGGTTTTACATACACTTATACATATTCCTTGCTAATAGGCATGGACTGCATATTCGCCAGTAGGCTATCTAATCAACTATTTGCTTGCGCCTGTTATGGACAGCAGGTGTCTCCTTAAATACGTGTCTCCTAATTTGTTTGTACTACACTGATGAAGACGAGCCCGAAACATATGCTCCGTTTTTGTATTATTTTGAGCTTGTATTAAATTAAGTACATTATTTTTAATCTGTCTCCTTGGCGTATTATTTTTCATGGTTATGAGTGCGAATACCTTTCGAACTCTACATACTTAATAATTATTACCACAACGATGGTCGCCGGTACACCTGCCGTGGAATGTAAAATTAAATGCTAATGTATCATTGACAGTATAATTTAAAACAGATATTCAAGTCAATATACTGTGTGGACCTCCAACAATCTTTGCGGTACCATTTGAAAGTTAAATATACGTTTAATTCCAATTAACAGCCAAAACATGACAACCATTCTTTATTCAAGAGCAGCTTTGCTCAAACGATGGCGGTCATAACACAATGTCAGATGACGTAAAATAGGGTCGAAGCAACATATGCCGATGTGAAAATAATCTTTAAAAGTTGTAGTACTTTTATTTATTAACAATTACAAAATAGTTTGGCATACTTTTTCGTAAACTTTTTGAATTATATTCTAAACTGTATATTTTCCAGTGAAGACCTGGATGTCTCATAGTAGTACGGTATGCAAAAAAGGTCACATTTTAAATCAAATCTAATTTTATTTGTCACATAAGTCTAATACAACAGGTGTAGACTTTACCGTGAAATACTTATGAGCTCTTTCCCAACAATGCAGAATTAAAAAAGAAAATGGTAACACAAAGCCTGGTCACACAGCCCGGTAACACACAGCCCGGTCTCATAGACATAACATAGTAAATAAATCCGAGACTCAACATTAGCAAGAGGGTGCTTGGTCGGTGAATGGGTGGGCATATAATGAGGATGTCTAGCAACCCAAGGGTTGTGTGTTTGAATCTCATCATGGACAACTGTAGCATTTTAGCTAGTTAGCAACTTTTCATCTACATTTTTGCTACTTTAACGACTTAGCACGTTACCTAACCTTTTTGCTAACCCTAACTCCGAACCTTAACCCTTAGCCTAGCTAACATTATAACAAGTTGGAATTCGTAACATACATTTTGCAAATTCACAAACACATTGTACGTTTCACAAATTCATAACATGTCCATCCGTTTCGTATGATATCCACAAATTAATACATACCATACGAAACGTAACATATCATACTAAATGGAGAGTATCAGATTTACAGTGGGGCAAAAAAGTATTTGGTCAGCCACCAATTGTGCAAGTTCTCCCACTTAAAAAGATGAGAGAGGCTTGTAATTTTCATCATAGGTACACTTCAACTATGACAGACAAAATGAGAGAAAAAATCCAGAAAATCACATTGTAGGATTGTTAATGAATTTATTTGCAAATTATGGTGGAAAAGAAGTATTTGGTCAATAACAAAAGTTTCTCAATACTTTGTTATATACCCTTTGTTGGCAATGACAGAGGTCAAACGTTTTCTGTAAGTCTTCACAAGGTTTCCACACACTGTTGGTGGTATTTTGGCCCAAACCTCCATGCAGATCTCCTCTAGAGCAGTGATGTTTTGGGGCTGTTGCTGGGCAACACGGACTTTCAACTCCCTCCAAAGATTTTCTATGGGGTTGAGATCTGGAGATTGGCTAGGCCACTCCAGGACCTTGAAATGCTTCTTACAAAGCCACTCCTTCTTGCCCGGGCGGTGTGTTTGGGATTATTGTCATGCTGAAAGACCCAGCCACGTTTCATCTTCAATGCCCTTGCTGATGGAATGAGGTTTTCACTCAAAATCTCACGATACATGGCCCCATTCATTCTTTCCTTTACACGGATCAGTCGTCCTGGTCCCTTTGCAGAAAAACAGCCCCAAAGCATGATGTTTCCATGCTTCACAGTAGGTATGGTGTTCTTTGGATGCAACTCAGCATTCTTTGTCCTCCAAACACGACGAGTTGAGTTTTTACCAAAAAGTTCTATTTTGGTTTCATCTGACCATATGACATTCTCCCAATCTTCTTCTGGATCATCCAAATGCTCTCTTGCAAACTTCAGACGGGCCTGGACATGTACTGGCTTAAGCAGTGGGACACGTCTGGCACTGCAGGATTTGAGTCCCTGGCGGCGTAGTGTGTTACTGATGGTAGGCTTTGTTACTTTGGTCCCAGCTCTCTGCAAGTCATTCACTAGGTCCCCCCGTGTGGTTCTGGGATTTTTGCTCACCGTTCTTGTGATCATTTTGACCCCACGGGGTGAGATATTGCGTAGAGCCCCAGATCAAGGGAGATTATCAGTGGTCTTGTATGTCTTCCATTTCCTAATAATTGCTCCCACAGTTGATTTCGTCAAACCAAGCTGCTTACCTATTGCAGATTCAGTCTTCCCAGCCTGGTGCAGGTCTATAATTGTGTTTCTGGTGTTCTTTGACAGCTCTTTGGCATTGGCCATAGTGGAGTTTGGAGTGTGACTGTTTGAGGTTGTGGACAGGTGTCTTTTATACTGATAACAAGTTCAAACAGGTGCCATTAATACAGGTAACGAGTGGAGGACAGAGGAGCCTCTTAAAGAAGAATTTACAGGTCTGTGAGAGACAGAAATCTTGCTTGTTTGTAGGTGAACAAATACTTATTTTCCACCATAATTTGCAAATCAATTCATTCCCCTTCATTCCTGTGGTAAATCAATTCATTCCCCTCATTTTGTCTGTCATAGTTGAAGTGTACCTATGATGAAAATTACAGGCCTCTCTCATCTTTTTAAGTGGGAGAACTTGCAATTGGTGGCTGACTAAATACTTTTTTGCCCCACTGTATGTACAGGATAATATGAAAACGGTCAGACTAGGAGTACCATCTCTTGAATGTTTCGGCATTCAGTTCCAAAAAGTCATTTTCTGAGCACTTCTATAGTAGGCAAATATGTATGGAAGGTTTTATCCAAATCAAAAGGGGTGCAGTCAAAAAGTGAATTCAAATAGATATACCCATAGAGGAACGTATGACCTTACTACCGTTAAGACATTGTGCTCTAAGCCACCTCACTTGTCCACGTTTTATTCATCCTGAAGATCTGGTGATGGAGAGATCTCTCCTCGATCTCTCGATCTCTCTCCCTCTCTACCAGGCCCAGGGCTAAAAGAGGGAATAGTAGGAGGGTTCAGACCAGCGTCCACGTTAGGGCCCGTCATAATAACACATGGAGACACACACCAGACTTCCCTGGATATCAGCTGGCTAAAGTTTAAACGATTAACCTCTGCCAACCTGCTAAACATACGTCTCGCTGTTAATGTAAGTATGTTTAGGGTGCTTATCTTTATTTAGTGTAAACGGTTTTCTTTAATTAAATGATATTCACCTCCCATCTTCACAGGTTCTGTGTCATGAGAGTGCCGGTTCAAAGGCAGCCAATTGGGGAAGAGAACCAGAAGATGGCCATGGTGTTCCAAAGAACTTGTGTCAACGTTGTGATATTTCCCAGAGTTCTCTGTTAGCATTCTGATCTAATGGACTGCATTGGTTTGTATGGACGTTCTCACCCTCTGCCTTGGCTGAAAATGTATTATTTGTTATCGTTGTCTAAACCGATCTTGACATATTTTGATATTTTTGTAAGACATGACTGACCTAACCCCAAAAAAGCAAACGTGTGTTTGATGTGTTGTGAAATATCCCAGCTCAAACAGTCTGACATATGTTGTAATAAATCATCATGTTTCCAAAATATTGCAATTAAAAACAAAAATGAGTACCGAACTGCCAAGGAGAGATTTGGCTTTGGAACAAGTCTCCACCTAGCTCATAAGATTACTGCAGATATGGCCAAGTTTATATTTGTCTAACAACTCATTGGAAGATACATTTGTCATTAAATAAAATGTAATGTTATGAGTAATTTATATTGAGGGATTAAAGTTAAATCAAAGAATGTTTCCAACATTTCCCTCAGCATTTGATATTGCCCAAATCACTGACTGAAAGCTATGAAACAGTATTTGAGGAGAAAAACACAATCGAGCATAGCAGTCAAGCAAGTAAGCAAATAATTCAATGAAACAATCATTCACAAAAACAGATACGGATGACCCCACCAGAACCAACACTTGAGAACAGAAAAACATTTTATCCATACAACGATGCTGGTTAGTTGTCCCTTGCAATCAACACAAACAAGTGTATAAATATATTCAGACAGTATTGTATATGACTAAATGGTAAACAAACATCTGAAGAAAGTATTTCCAAAGCAAGTAACTTTAAGTCCTACCTGATTTCAGGAGAAACTGAAGTACCGGTATGCGCTTCACGGTGTCAAGGCTCTTCTCACCATCAAACGCTCTGTGAGTAGGAGTGTGTACGTCCACATGCTCAAAGAGTAGAAGAGTGTGTGTCCAGTGGTGCGAAGGTGTTTCCCCACACTCAGGACTCTACAGCACTGTGATGGAGGAGAGGGGGGATTCTAGGAGGAGTGTGTGTGTGCATGTGTATCTTAGGGACGGGAGTTTTGGGGCACTTTTTAAGCACTGTGGTCTGACACCAGCCTCTTCAAAGCTCGCTGTGGAGTCAGCCAAGCAAGCAGCACTGTGCTTTTACCAGTATTTCCAGCATTGTACATTAGTTGCTGCAGGTAGGAAATTCTAGGAAATATTCTGTAATTGACACAAGCTGTCTCCAATCAATCAATCAATGTCTGGTTGTGCGTGTGTTTAGCAGAAGGAATTGCCTAATCCAGGGGAGGTGTAGCTCTGCGAATCTTAATCGCACAAAACCTATTATTTGGCAAGGAATACTACTTGTAGATTAGTGATTCTACACCTCAATTTGCTCAAGCCTCTCCAACAGACTCAGAAGTTGTAGCTAAAAATAGGTCATATAGTGGCAAGAAAAAGTATGTGAACCCTTTGGAATTACCTGGATTTCTGCATCGATTTGACATAACATTTGATCTGATGTTCATCTAAGTCACAACAATAGAAAAACACAGTGTGCTTAAACTAATAACACACAAATTATTGTATTTTCTTCTCTATATTGAATACATAATTTAAACATTCACAGTTTAGGTTGGGAAAGTATGTGAAACCCTAGGCTAATGACTTCTCAAAAAGATAATTGGAGTCAGGAGTCAGCTAACCCGGAGTCCAATCAATGAGATGAGATTGGAGATGTTGGTTAGAGCTGCCTTGCCCTATAAAAAACACTCACACATTTTGAGTTTGCTATTCACAAGAAGCATTGCCTCAAACATAAAGAGATTTCAGAAGATCTAAGACTTTTTGACTTGCATAAAGCTGGAAAGGGTTACAAAAGTATCTCTAAAAGCCTTGATGTTCACCGGTCGACGGTAAGACAAATTGTCTATAAATGGAGAAAGTTCAGCACTGTTGCTACTCTCCCTAGGAGTGGCCGTACTGTAAAGATGACTGCAAGAGCACAGCGCAGAATGCTCAATGAGGTTAAGAAGAATCCTAGAGTATCAGCTAAAGACTTACAGAAATTTCTGGAAGATGCTAACATCTCTGCTGATGAGCCTACAATATGTAAAACACGAAACAATCATGGTGTTCATGGGAGAACACGATGGAAGAAGCTCACAAAAGAGCACCTGGCTATTCCACAGCACTACTTTCAAAATATTATGTGGACAGATGAAACTAAAGGTGTGTTGTTTGGAAGGAAAACACAACACTATGTATGGAGGAAAAAAGGCACAGCACACCAACATCAAAACCTCATCCCAACTGTAAAGTATGGTGGAGGGAGCATCATGGTTTGGGCTGCTTTGCGCCTCAGGGCCTGGACAGCTTGCTATCATTGACGGAAAAATGAATTCCCAAGTTTATCAAGACATTTTGCAGGAGAATGTAAGGCTGTCCGCTAATTGAAGCTCAACAGAAGTTAGGTGAGATGCAACAGGACACCAACCCATTAGACAGAAGTAAATCAACAGAATGGCTTGAACAGAAGACAATACACCTGGAGTGGCCCAGTCAGTCCTGATCACCACCTGATTGAGATGTGGCATGACCTCGAAGAAAGCAAGTCACATCAGACACCAATAATATTGTGGAACTGAAAGTTTTGTAAAGAGGAATGGTCCAACATTCCTCCTGACCATTGTGCAGGTCTGATCCACAACTACAGAAAACATTTGTTTGAGGTTATTGCTGCCAAAGGAGGGTAAACCTGTTATTAAATCCAAGGGTTCACGTACTTATTTCAACCTGTACTGTGAATGTTTACACTGTGTTCAATAAAGACATGAAACAATTGTTTGTTATTAGTTTAAGCAGACTGTCTATTGTGGTGACAGATGAAGATCAGAGAAAATTGTATGATCAACTTGTGCAGAAATCCAGGTAATTCTAAACATTTCACATACTTTTCCTTCCCACTGTAGGCCTGGACCTCTTGGTGTAATGGTTAAGGTGTTGGCTTGACAGTTGTTGGACCTGGGTTTGAGTCCCAGGTGTGGCTACCCCCAAATTCTTTACAATATACTTCAATGGATGGTTTCATTGACACTGCCCATAATTAGCCTATTTTTAATTACAACTTCTTAGTCTGAGGATCATCTTGACTTGTAGAATCACTGTTAATTGCAATGTATTCCAGGTGACTACCTCATGAAGCTGGTTGAGAGAATGCCAAGTGTGTGCAAAATGAAGGGTGGCTACTTTGAAGAATCTAACATTTATTTTGATTGTTTAATATTTTTTGGGTTACATGATTCCATGTGTTATTTCATAATTTTGATATCTTCACTATTATTCTACAATGTAGAAAATAGTAAAAATATAAACCCTTGAGTGGGTGTGTTTGTGTATATATATTCCGGACTCTGACATTGTTCGTACTGATTTAACTTTTTGTATTGTTAGGTATTACTACACTGTTGGCGCTAGAAACAAGCATTTCAGTGCGACATCTGCAAATCTGTGTATGCGACCAATAAACGTTGATTTGATATTTGGCTTAGGTAATCCCCCCCAAATGATTGATTGGACACAGCTTGCATCAATAATAGAACGCTTCCTACCTGCAGCAACACTAGTGGATAATGCTGGAAATACAGGTAGAAGCACAGTGCCCAAAAATTCCTGGCCCTATAACGTTGTCATTACTGTGAGCATGAGAAAGCTATGGGCTGGAGTAAGAGCATAGCCCCTGTTTGTTTCCTGATGTCCATTTAGAGGGGCTTAGATTTTTAAACCCATACATTCCTAACTACAGTGAGTTTGAATGAGAACACAGACAGAGGTGTCTTGAGCAATGTTAAGTTATCACAGTGTAATCCACTCATATTTATCCAGTCATCAAACTCAAGTCTCTCGAGGTGACTGGAAGGTAGACTGTGGTGTAGCAGAAACAGGAGATCTAACTGCTATGCTAGGATGAGTACCTGAGACTTTGAATTCACTTTCCCAGTCCTTTCATGTTACCCTGTATACCCGTCTGTATGTGCCATCATGGCACTCATTGTCATGCCAACCATGTCTGGCTTGACAATGAGCAAGCAAATTGGCAAGAGCACAAAGAGATCTGGGACCAGGCTACTTTCAAGTAAGCGGTGAATGGAAAAAATGATTTCAGTTGGACTCTGATGTCAGGACTGATGTCTTGCCAGTTACCTTACTGGGTACCCCATTAGTGACCTCTAGAGTAGAGGGTACTATTTGGAATGCAACTCCAACCTAGAGAGAGATGGAAATAAATACAGCTGTGTTCCTCTTATAAAATATTAGCTCAAAAGTATTGTGGAGCTCCAGAATATAAACAGTACCGGCACCCAAAATGAATACCAGCACCTATTACATTCCGAGTTAAGCACTGATGGTACTGTAACAGCCCATAGAGTTATGTGTGTTCTAGAACACACGCCAGGCTTCTAGAATCTAAAGACAGGGCTGTTGAAAGAGGCTACATGTATTATGTCTGTGGTGACAGAAAGCACGTGTAGCTAACTATGTACAGTGCATTCGGAACGTATTCAGACCCCTCTTGACTTTTTCCACATTTTGTTATGTTACATCCTTATTCTAAAATAGATTAAATACATTTTTTCCTCATCAATCGACACACAATACCCCATAATGACAAAGCGAAAACAGGTTACATTTTTACTTAACTATTCAGACACTTTGCTATGAGACTCAAAATTGAGCTCAGGTGCATCCTGTTTCCATTGATTATCCTCGAGATGTTTCTACAACTTGATTGGATTCCACCTGTGGTAAATTCAATTGATTGGACATGATTTGGAAAGGTACACACCTGTCTATATAAGGTCCCAAAGTTGGCAGTGATTGACAGAGTAAAAACCAAGCCATGAGGTCAAAGGAATTGTCTGTAGAGCTCCGAGACAGGATTGTGTCGAGGCACAGATCTGGGGAAGGGTACCAAAAAATGTCTGCAGCATTCTT
This sequence comes from Oncorhynchus masou masou, assembly GCF_036934945.1. Lineage (NCBI taxonomy): Eukaryota > Metazoa > Chordata > Actinopteri > Salmoniformes > Salmonidae > Oncorhynchus > Oncorhynchus masou. The sequence continues at coordinate 16,925,955 of NC_088220.1, read as the reverse complement.
AAAATGGAAGCTCCAGAGGAAGCTCCAGAGTCCCTCTGCGGAGATGGGAGAACCTTCCAGAATAAAATGTGGAAAAATTAAAGGGGTCTGAATACTTTCCAAATGCAGTGTACATCAAGTTCAAAATGTGAGAGAAATTAAAAATAATTCCACAACTAATAAATCTACTTCTATCAGCTCCAATGCCTGTTAATTTATTTAGCTGTGTTAAAAACATATAGGAGTGGTTTTGAGATATTTAGATCACAACAAAAACAAATGACAACTCAGATTGATCTAAGTAACATTGTAATAAACCTCGGCTCTGAAAGGTGGTTGGAGTATAGTGGATTTGTAATGGAGGAAGGTTTCATTCACACGAAACACTCACATATACAAGTACACACTTGTACATCGAGGGTGGCAGAACCAGAAATACATTTAAGATGTTATAAATGGTTCTGTTAAACAATCTCTTAACTGAATATTGTTTCAAACCAGGGCAGTTTGTTCCAACTGAAAATCTAGAAGCCTAAGGCACAATAATTAACGTGTGCAAAAATATCTATCAAAATGTTCAAATATAAAAACATTTTTCTTTTTAAAGACTAAAACTGCACAATTTAAATAAAGCGTATCAACAAAAGAAAATAACCCTCATAAGTGTCTGGCACTTGCGTAAATTTAAGAACACGGTGTGAGGGTGCGAGTTTTAAACCGTTTCTAAGTGGAAGGAAAGCAAAGGGGAGGAAGAAAGGGAGGGGAAGGGAGGAAGGGGAAGAGAGGGAGCGCTCCCAGTGGATTGCCATACAAGGAGAGGAAACAAGCTCAGGTTAGGTTGAGTCATACACAGGCACACGCTAACATTGAGAAAACATAACGACCCACACATCATCCTACACATGCAGTACGTACTCAGCCTTGTACACACAGTTTTGTACAAACCAACACACCCACTCCCTAAAAATGTACACCAACTGCTTATAAAAGCCGCACACACACTGACACATTCAACAGACTATAAGGCAACTCAAACAAAAAATCATGTTTTTAGTTTTTACAACTTACCACTGACCATGGCCTAACCCATAAGATAAATCATAACCTTGGCGTCAAGCACTATTTCTAATTAACAGCACATCAAGGAAATCTTTATCAGTAGATTTGTTAAGAACAGTACTGTGGTAGGTGCTGAGAAACCAATGACCCGTGGTTAAACAGATTTGTTAAGAACAGTACTTTAATGGGTGCTGAGAAACCAATGAGCTGTGGTTAAACTCAATAAAAGTCCTCTTCTGAAACGTCAGTAGGTGAAAGTTGGTGTCCCTCTTCAGGTCAAGGTGTTTCAGTAGACAGAGATGAAAGGAGTTTTGTTTGATCTCTATGTTCCAGTACCACGGGTCAGTACATCAGGTCAGGAGGTGGTATGCAGTAGGTCCAGTGAAATGGACTCTCTCTGACGGTCTCCCAGTGGATCTGTACAAACACACACACACACAACGAATATTAAGAAGAGCGTAAGGTGGAGAGCCATTGTGGACCCCTACGCTCGCAAGGAGGCCAAGAGGATAAAATCAAGTCCTAAAGACGACACAATCCTTTTGTTCTCCTGAATTGGAACAGAATTTGTATCCACTATCACGTTCAGTAGCTACATAAGTTTACATTATGACTATACAGACTCTGTGATAGACGTGAAATATGTGCCGAACGTAATGATGACGCAGCGGTCATGTGTGTGATGACGCAGAGGTCATGTGTGTGATGACGCAGAGGTCATGTTTGTGATGACGCAGAGGTCATGTTTGTGATGACGCAGAGGTCATGTGTGTGAGGATGCAGGGGTCATGTGTGTGATGACGCAGAGGTCATGTGTGTGATGACGCAGAGGTCATGTGTGTGATGACGCAGGGGTCATGTGTGTGATGACGCAGGGGTCATGTGTGTGATGACGCAGAGGTCATGTGTGTGATGACGCAGGGGTCATGTGTGTGATGACGCAGGGGTCATGTGTGTGATGACGCAGGGGGTCATGTGTGTGACGCAGAGGTCATGTGTGTGATGACGCAGAGGTCATGTGTGTGATGACGCAGAGGTCATGTGTGTGATGACGCAGGGGTGACGCAGAGGTCATGTGTGTGATGACGCAGAGGTCATGTGTGTGATGACGCAGATGGTCATGTGTGTGATGACGCAGAGGTCATGTGTGTGACGCAGAGGTCATGTGTGTGATGACGCGCAGAGGTCATGTGTGTGATGACGCAGAGGTCATGTGTGTGATGACGCAGGGGTCATGTGTGTGATGACGCAGGGGTCATGTGTGTGATGACGCAGAGGTCATGTGTGTGATGACGCAGAGGTCATGTGTGTGATGACGCAGGGGTCATGTGTGTGATGACGCAGGGGTCATGTGTGTGATGACGCATGTGTGTGATGACGCAGGGTCATGTGTGTGATGACGCAGGGGGGTCATGTGTGTGATGACGACGGGGTCATGTGTGTGATGACGCAGAGGTCATGTGTGTGATGACGCAGAGGTCATGTGTGTGATGACGCAGAGGTCATGTGTGATGACGCAGGGTCATGTGGGTCATGTGTGTGATGACGCAGAGGTCATGTGTGTGATGACGCAGGGGTCATGTGTGTGATGACGCAGGGTCATGTGTGTGATGACGCAGAGGTCATGTGTGTGATGACGCATGAGGTCATGTGTGTGATGACGCAGGGGTCATGTGTGTGATGGTCATCATGTGTGTGATGACGCAGAGGTCATGTGTGTGATGACGCAGGGGTCATGTGTGTGATGACGCAGGGTGATCATGTGTGTGATGACGCAGGGGTCATGTGTGTGATGACGCAGGGGTCATGTGTGTGATGACGCAGATGACGCAGGGGTCATGTGTGTGATGACGCAGGGTCATGTGTGTGATGACGCAGAGGTCATGTGTGTGATGACGCAGGGGTCATGTGTGTGATGACGGTCAGAGGTCATGTGTGTGATGACGCAGAGGTCATGTGTGTGATGACGCAGAGGGTCATGTGTGTGATGACGCAGAGGTCATGTGTGTGATGACGCAGGGGTCATGTGTGTGATGACGCAGAGGTCATGTTCGTGATGACGCAGGGAGGTCATGTGTGTGATGACGCAGGGGTCATGTGTGTGATGACGCAGAGGTCATGTGTGTGATGACGCAGGGGTCATGTGTGTGATGACGCAGAGGTCATGTGTGTGATGACGCAGGGGTCATGTGTATGATGACGCAGGGGTCATGTGTGTGATGATGCATTAGAAGACATCCTAAATGCCTCCCTGTCTTCAGATGTCAACTAAACAGCTTGGTCTAACTTGCACTGGATATGTTAAAAATGTCAGTTTCCATTTAACCCATCTAAGCAGTAGGCTACAGTTCAATTGACATGCCATCGGCCTATTTGAAGTCCCGTCTTGTGACTGTCAAATTTGTATAGCGCCTCACAATCATCACACCTAAAATAACTGCCACCATTTTCTTTTACCACTTCTCCAAATATTTTCCCAAAATTACTTTTCTTTATCTTCAACTCTCCTTTCGCAGCTTTTGTCATATTGAATTGAACTTCGACAATGTCTGTTTTGCCTCCGTGAATTGACATCAACTTTTTCTGCCCGTTCCTAAAAGTATTATTTGGCGATTGGCTGTGTAGGCTATTTGACGCTCGTACAGTTAAGCCCGAAGCTTAAGCTTATGTGTAATACCAGATAGTCTAAACATAATGAAAGAAAAACCTCAATGTAGCCTTTATAAATGGCCTTTTTTGAAAGGTATTGCTTCCCTTTATTCAACCCGCCCGACACCCACCCGCCCTTCAGCTACACAAACCCGTTATGAGTCAACCCGCGCATCACTAGTGTAGTGTTATGTTCTAAGGGGATAAATTCTTCACCTGTTGGGGGTTTATCAGGGTCCTCCTGCCCCCCTCCCTCTGGCCAGGGTCTCTCCGAGGGAGGGGCATAACATCAGTACCCAGGAGCCCCCTCCTCACGATGTACGGACAGGCTGTACCACTGGAGATGTCAGCAAAACCTGAAGATGGGTGGGGGGGAAGAAGCTATTTAAATATGTATTACTGTCCATACAGAGCCTACAGAAAGTATTCACACCCCTCGACTTTTTCCACATTTTGTTGAGTTACAGTCTGAATTTAAAATAGATTGAGATGTGTTACTGGCCTACGCAAAATATCCCATAATGTCAAAGCGGAATTATGTTTAGACATGTTTACTAATTAATGAAAAATGAAAAGCTGACATGTCTTGAGTCAATAAGAATTCAACCCCTTTGCTATGGAAAGCTTAAATAAGTTTAGGAGTAAATATTTGCTTAACAAGTCACATAATAAGTTGTATGGACAATAACAGTTTTTAACATTATTTTTTTAATGTACCCAGACATACAATTATCTGTAAGGTCCCTCAGTCGAGCAGTGAATTTCAAACACAGATTCAACTACAAAGACCAGGGAGGTTTACCAATGCCTTGCAAAGAAGGGCACCTATTGGTAGTAGGGTAAAAATAAAAAGCAGACATTGAGCATCCCTTTGAGCATGGTGAAGTTATTAATTACACTTTTGATGGCGTATCAATACACTTTTTTACACTTTCGATGGTGTATCACCCAGTCACTACAAAGGGACCTTCCTAACTCAGTTTCCGAGAGGAAGGAAACCGCTCAGAGATATCACCATGAGGCCAATGGTGACTTTAAAACAGTTAGAGTGTAATGGCTGTGATGGGAGAAAACTGAAGATGGATCAACAACATTGTAGTTACTCCACAATACTAACCTACAGTTGAAGTCGGAAGTTTACATACACCTTAGCCAGTTGGGCAAAAAGGTGTATCGTCAGCCAACAATTGTGCAAGTTCTCCCACTTAAAAAGATGAGAGAGGCCTGTAATTTTCATCATAGGTACACTTCAACTATGGACAGACAAAATGAGAAAAAAAAATCCAGAAAATCACATTGTTGGATTTTTTATTAATTTATTTGCAAATTATGGTGGATAATAAGTATTTGGTCAAGAACAAAAGTTTATCTCAATACTTTGTTATATACCCTTTGTTGGCAATGACAGAGGTCAAACGTTTTCTGTAAGTCTTCACAAGGTTTTCACACACTGTTGCTGGTATTTTGGCCCATTCCTCCATGCAGATCTCCTCTAGAGCAGTAATGTTTTGGGGCTGTTGCTGGGCAACACGGACTTTCAACACCCTCTAAAGATTTTCTATGGGGTTGAGATCTGAAGACTGGCTAGGCAACTCCAGGACCTTGAAATGCTTCTTACGAAGCCACTCCTTCGTTGCCCGGGTGGTGTGTTTGGGATCATTGTCATGCTGAAAGACCCAGCCACGTTTCACCTTGCTGATGGAAGGAGGTTTTCACTCAAAATCTCACGATACATGGCCCCATTCATTCTTTCCTTTACATGGATGCGTCGTCCTGGTCCCTTTGCAGAAAAACAGCCCCAAAGCATGATGTTTCCACCCCCATGCTTCACAGTATGGTGTTTTTTGGATGCAACTCAGCATTCTTTGTCCTCCAAACACGACGAGTTGAGTTTTTACCAAAAAGTTCTATTTTTGTTTAATCTGACCATATGACATTCTCCCAATCTTCTTCTCTAGCAAACTTCAGACAGGCCTGGACATGTACTGGCTTAAGCAGGGGGACACATCTGGCACCGCAGGATTTGAGTCCCTGGCGGCGTAGTGTGTTACTGATGGTAGGCTTTGTTACTTTGGTCCCAGCTCTCTGCAGGTCATTCACTAGGTCCCCACGTGTGGTTCTGGGATTTTTGCTCACCGTTCTTGTGATCATTTTGACCCCACGGGGTGAGATCTTGCGTGGAGTCCCAGATCGAGGGAGATTATCAGTGGTCTTGTATGTCTTCCATTTCCTAATAATTGCTCCCACAGTTGATTTCTTCAAACCAAGCTGCTTACCTATTTCAGATTCAGTCTTCCCAGCCTGGTGCAGGTCTACAATTTTGTTTCTGGTGTCCTTTTTTGCCCCACTGTATATTTAAACTCAGTTTCACAATTCCTGACATTAATCCTTGTAAGATGTCCCTGTCTTTGGTCAGTTAGAATCACCACTTTATTTTAAGAATGTGAAATGTCAGAATAATAGTAGAGACAATTATTTATTTCAGCTTTTATTTATTTCATCACATTCCCAGTGGGTCAGAAGTTTACATACACTCAATTAGTATTTGGTAGCATTGTCTTAAAATTGTTTTACTTGGGTCAAATGTTTTGGGTAGCCTTCAACAAGCTTCCAACAATATGTTGGGTAAATTTTGGCCCTTTCCTCCTGACAGAGCTGGTGTAACGGAGTCAGGTTTGTAGGCCTCCTTGCTCGCACACGCTTTTTCAGTTCTGCCAACAAATTTTCTATGGGATTGAGGTCAGGGCTTTGTGATGGCCACTCCAGTACCTTGACTTTGTTGTCCTTAAGCCATTTTGACAACTTTGAAAGTATGCTTGAGGTCATTGTCCATATGGAAGACCCATTTGCGACCAAGCTTTAACTTCCTGACTAATGTCTTGAGATGTTGCTTCAATATATCCACATAATTTTACTTCCTCATGATTCCATCTATTTTGTGAAGTGCACCAGTCCCTCCTGCAGCAAAGCACCCCCACTACATGATGCTGCCACCTGTGCTTCACGTTTGGGATGGTGTTCTTCGGCTTGCAAGCCTTCACCTTTTCCCTCCAAACATAATGATGGTCATTACAGCCAAACAGTTCTATTTTTGTTTCATCAGACCAGAGGACATTTCTCCAAAAAGTACGATCTTTGTCCCCATGTGCAGTTGCAAACCATAGTCTGGCTTTTTTTATGGCAGTTTTGGAGCAGTGGCTTCCTCCTTCCTGAGCGGCCTTTCAGGTTATGTCGATATAGGACTCGTTTTACTGTGGATATAGATCCTTTGTACCTGTTTCCTCCAGCATCTTCACAAGGTCCTTTGCTTCTGTTCTGGGATTGATTTGCACTTTTCGCACCAAAGTATGTTCATCTCTCGGAGACAGAACGCGTCTCCTTCCTGAGCGGTATGACGGCTGCATGGTCCCATGGTGTTTATACTTGCATACTATTGTTTGTGCAGATGAATGTGGTACCTTGAGGCATTTGATAACTGCTCCCATGGATGAACTAGACTTGTGGATTTCTACTATCTTTTTTCTGAGGTCAGAAGCCTCTAAAGCCATGACATTTTCTGGAATGAAAACTATGATTAAATACAGAACAATACATTTTCAAACATTTCTAAAATCATGTTTCCACTGTTATTATGGGGTATCGTGTGTCGATGGGTGTGATAAAGTATTTTTGAAATACTTTTTGAACTCAGGCTGCAAGAACAAAATGTGGAGTAAGTCAAAAGGTATGAATACTTTCTGAAGGCACTGTACAGTGGGGAGGTGGTATGTTTAATAGTGGTGGTAGGTGGAAGACCTAGGTTGTTACCATCCCGCAGGTTAAGCTCAGATCTGTTATGTCTGTTTTGGTGTCTGTAGGGTCTGATGGAGATTTGGTTTGGTTAGAGAGGTTGATGCTTTGAGCGTCTATCATTGCAAGTTTGGGAGTTATTCAAAAGGGGTATTAGATCGGTGGTCACTCACCAGCATTTCGACCAGAAATTAGAATTCCCTGAATTGGATCCTTTGTTTGAACTTCCCGGGGCAATTCCATTCATCCCGTGGCTGCTCTATGTCACCGTCCCCGTGGAAGAGGAACAAGGAGTGGGCTGTTAGACTCCAGAGGTGTGCATGCCATCCACCGCTTCCAAGAACTTGCAAACTTTGAGCCCTGGACAATAAAGTAGACAAGCTCAGGGCAGGATCTCCTTCCAAAAAGACATAGGGGCTGTGTAACATACTCTGTTTTACGGGATCATGGTTCTCCGGATATACTGTCGCCGTCCACTCAGCCAGCAGGGTTCTCTGTCCATGGCTTGGACAGGTAGAAGGTGTATGTTTCATGATTAACTACTCATGGTGTGACTGTGGTAATGTACAGGAACTCAAGTCCTTTTGTTCTCCTGATTTGGAATACCTCATCAAATATTGACAGGATTACCTCCCGAGATCATTTTCTTCGGTCATTGTCATGGCTGTGTTCACCCCAAGCCAACATCGCAATGGCTTTCAAGGAACTACACTGGACTTGGTGCAAACTGGAAACCGCATATCCTGAGGACACATTTATTGTAGCTCGGGACTTCACTAAAGAAAATCTTAGGAAAACTCAACTGAAGTTTTATCAACACATCTCCTGTGGTACTCGCTCATTGAGCACTCCTGACCATTGCTACTCCCCCTTCTGGGACAGCTACAAGGCCCTCCCCTGCCCTCCCTTCGGCAAATCAGATCACGTCTCTATTTTGTTCCTCCCCCATAAGCAGAAATGTCAATCAGGACACACCCGTGGTAAGGACTGTTCAACGTTGGTCTGACCAATCGGAATCTATGCTTCAAGATTGTTTTGATCAATCACACACACTCTGAAATGTTCCGGGCTGCCTCTGAGAATAGTATTGACATATACACTGGCCATGTCCGAATACACATACTAGTGTACTACATACATAAACACATTTTGCCTGTACCATACAGCTGTACCAAAACGAATGGTGGAAGTTAACGCAATCGCGCATTAGATGAATACTATTTTTGAAACTTCACATACTATAAAACTTTGTTTTTCACATACTGTTTAGTACGCTAGAATGGGTATTCGGCCAATGACTCTGTGACTGAGTTAATCAGTGCATAGACGATGTTGTTCCCACTGACTATTAGAACCAAAAACCATCTATAGATTGTCGGCATTCACTGACGCCTTGCTCTCGGACAAGCTAAACAACTTCACCCACTGAGGAAAACACAGAGCTGCCGACGTGGGCCACCTCCACACAAAGACCATGAGCTCTCGTTCTCCATGGCCGACCTGAGTAAGAAATGTAAGGTAAGCATGTTATCCCTCGCAGGGCTGCTGGCCCAGACGGCATCCCAAGCCGCATCCTCAGAGCATGTGCAGACCAGCTGGATGACACAGCCTACAAGGAGGTGGTCAGGCCCCTGGCTACTGTAAGTCGCTCTGGATAAGAACATCTGCTAAATTACAAATTTCTACAAATAAATAAAACTGAAATGGTCAATCCACACAGACAGTGTAATGGAGGAGGCGCAACAGCATCTCTTCAACCTCAAAAGGCTTGGCCCCTAAGGCCCTCACCTTCTACAGATGCACCATTGAGAGCATCCTGTCGGGCTGTACCACCGCCTGGTACAGCATTTGCACCGTCCGCAACCACAGGGCTCTACAGAGGGCGGTGCGGTCAGTCCAACGCAGCACCGAGGGGAGGGAACACTGCCTGTCCTCCAAGACATCTACAGCATCTGGTGTCACAGAAAGGCCATGACAATCATCAAGGATTTCAACCACCCGAGCCACAGCCTCTTCACCCCACTTCCATCTAGAAGGCGGAGACATAACAGGTGCATCAAAACTGCAACTGAAAGACTGAAAAACAGCTTCCATCTCTAGGCCGTCAGACTGTTAAATAGTCAACACTAGCCGGCCTCCACCAAGTACCCTGCACCGAACTTAGTCATAGTTACTAGCCGGCTAACACCCGGTACTCTACCCTGCAACTTAGAGACTGCTGCCCTATGTAAATAGTAATTGAACACCGGTCACTTAATTATATTTACGTACAGTTTTACCCTCTTCATATGTATATACTGTATTCTAGTCAAAGCTCATCATATACTGTCCATACACACCATAATATACAGTGCATTCGGAAAGCATTTAGACCCCTTGACTTTTTCCACATTTTGATAAGTTACAGCCTTATTCTAAAATGGATTAAATGAATCTACACACAATACCCCATAATGACAAAACAAAAACAGTTTGACATTTTGGCAAATTGATAACATTTGATCACATTTGAAATACAGTACCAGTGAAAAGTTTGGACACACCTACTCATTCAAGGGTTTTTCTTTCTATTTTAGATTCTTCAAAGTAGCCACCTTTTGCCTTGACATTTTTGCACACTCTTGGAATTCTTACAACCAGCTTCACCTGGAATGCTTTTCCAACAGTCTTGAAGGAGTTCCCATATATACTTAGCACTTGTTGGCTGCTTTTCCTTCACTCTGCGGTCCAACTCATCCAAAACCATCTCAATTGGGTTGAGGTCAGGTGATTGCGGAGGCCAGGTCATCTGATGCAGCCCTCCATCACTCTCCTTCTTGGTCAAATAGGCCTTACACAGCCTGGAGGTGTCCTCGGTCATTGTCCTGTTGAAAAACAAATGATAGTCCCACTAAGCGCAAACTAGATGGGATGGCATATCGCTGCATAATGCTGTGGTAGTGTGCCTTGAATTCTAAATAAATCGCTGACAGTGTCACCAGCAAAGCACCCCCACGCCATTACACCTCCTCCATGCTTCACGGTGGGAACCACACATGCAGAGATCATCCATTCCCCTACTCTGCGTCTCACAAAGACACAAAAATCGCAAGTTTGGACTCATCAGAACAAAGGACAGATTTCTATCGGTCTAATGTCCATTGCTCGTGTTTCTTGGCCCAAGAAAGTCTCTTCTTCTTATTGGTGTCCTTTAGTAGTGGTTTCTTTGCAGGAATTTGACCATGAAGACCTGGTTCATGCAGTCTCCTCTGAACAGTTGATGTTGAAATGTGTCTGTTACTTGAACTTTGTGAAGCTTTTATTTGAGCTGCAATCTGAGGTGCAGTTAACTAATGAACTTGTCCTCTGCAGCAGAGGTAACTCGGTCTTCCTGTCCTGTGGCGGTTCTCATGAGAGCCAGTTTCATCATAGTGCTTGATGGTTTTTGCGACTGCACTTGAAGAAACGTTCAAAGTTCCTGAAAATTTTCAGACTGACTGACCTTCATATCTTAAAGTAATGATGGACTGTCGTTTCTCTTTGCTTATTTGAGCTGTTCTTGCCATAATATGGACTTGGTCTTTTACCAATTGGGGCTATCTTCTGTGTACCACCCCTACCTTGTCACAACACAACTGATGATTGGCTCAAATCCAAAAGTAAACAAAATCCACAAATGTACTTTTAACAAGGGACACCTGTTCATTGAAATGCATTCCAGGTGACTACCTTATGTAGTGTGCAAATTTGTCATCATGGCAAAGGGTGGCTACTTTTAAGAATCTCAAATGTAATAATATATTTTGATTTGTTTAACAGTTTTTTGGTTACTACATGATTCCAAATGTGATATTTCATAGTTTTGATGTCTTCACTACTATTCTACAATGTAGAAAATATAAAAATAATGAGTAGGCGTGTCCACACTTTTGACTGGTACTGTAAGTATTCAGACCCTTTACTCAGTACTTTGTTGAAGACTCCATGACTATTTCCACATTTTGTTACATTACAGCCTTATTCTAAAATGGATACAATAAAAAAAATCCTGAACTATCTACAGACAATAGCCCATAATGATAAAGCAAAAACAGATTTAGACATTTTTGCAAATGTATTAAAAATGAAAACAGAAATAGTTTATTTACACAAGTATTCAGACTCTTTGCTACGAGACTCAAAATTGATCTCAGGTGCATCCTGTTTTCATTGATCATCCTTGAGATGTTTCTACAACTTGATTGGAGTCAGCCTGTGGTAAATTCAATTGATTGGACATGACTTGGAAAGGTACACACCTGTCTATATAAGGTCCCACAGTTGACAGTGCATGTCAGAGCAAAAACCAAGCCATGAGGGCAAAGGAATTGTCCGTAGAGCTACGAGACAGGATGGTGTCGAGGCAGATCTGGGGAAGGGTACCAAAAAATGTCTGCAGCATTGAAGATCCACAATGGCCTCCACCACCTCCACCAGGGCGGCAGGGTAGCCTAGTGGTTAGAGCGTTGGACTAGTAACTGGAAGGTTGCAAGTTCAAATCCCGAGCTGAAAAGGTACAAATCTGTCGTTCTGCCGCTGAACAAGGCAGTTAACCCACTGTTCCTAGGCTGTCATTGAAAATAAGAATTTTTCTTAACTGACTTGCCTAGTTAAATAAAGGTAAAATAAATAAAAAAATAAATAAAATTCCTAAATGGAAGAAGCTGGAGACCATCAAGACTGGCCGCCCAGACAAACTGAGCAATCAGGAGAGAAGGGCCTTGATCAGGTCTGGAGGAAACCTGGCACCATACCTATGGTGAAGCATGGTGGTGGCAGCTTAATGCTGTGGGGATGTTTTTCAGCGGCAGGGAAGGGGAGACTAGTCAGGATCGAGGCAAAAATTTATGAGATTCTTGATGAAAACCAGCTCGAAAGCGCTCAGGTCCTCAGACTGGGGCGAAGGTTCACCTTCCAACCTTCATACCCAAGAAGACTCGAGGCTGTAATCACTGCCAAAGGTGCTTCAACAAAGTACTGCGTTAAGGGTCTGCATACTTATGTAAATGTAATATTTCCGTTTGTAATTTTTTATACATATGTGAAAATAAAAAATAAAATAAAACGTTATTTTGTCACTATGGGGTATTGTGTGTAGATTGATGAGGGGAATTTTTCAAATCCATTTTTAGAATAAGGCTGTAACGTAACAAAATGTGGAAAAAGTCAAGGGGTCTGAACACTTTCCGAAGGCACTGTATATATACTCCGAACTGATATTCCAGAATTTCTTTCTTTTAATTTCTTTGGATTTGTATGTATTGCTTTGTCATGTTAGGTATTACTGCACTGTTGGATCTAGAAACATAAGCATGCAGGATTTCACAGTAGCATAACATCTGTAAAATACACTGCTCAAAAAAATAAAGGGAACACTTAAACAACACAATGTAACTCCAAGTCATTCACACTTCTGTGAAATCAAACTGTCCACTTAGGAAGCAACAGTGATTGACAATACATTTCACATGCTGTTGTGCAAATGGAATAGACAACAGGTAGAAATTATAGGCAATTAGCAAGACACCCTCAATAAAGGAGTGGTTCTGCAGGTGGTGACCACAGACCACTTCTCAGTTCCCATGCTTCCTGGCTGATGTTTTGGTCACTTTTGAATGCTTTCACTCTAGTGGTAGCATGAGACGGAGTCTACAACCCACACAAGTGGCTCAGGTAGCGCAGCTCATCCAGGATGGCACATCAATGCGAGCTGTGGCAAGAAGGTTTGCTGTGTCTGTCAGCGTAGTGTCCAGAGCATGGAGGCGCTACCAGGAGACAGGCCAGTACATCAGAGACGTGGAGGAGGCCGTAGGAGTGCAACAACCCAGCAGCAGGACCGCTACCTCCGACTTTGTGCAAGGAGGAGCAGGGGGAGCACTGCCAGAGTCCTGCAAAATGACCTCCAGCAGGCCACAAATGTGCATGTGTCTGCTCAAACGTTCAGAAACAGACTCCATGAGGGTGGTATGAGGGCCCGACGTCCACAGGTGGGGGTTGTGCTTACAGCCCAACACCGTGCAGGACATTTGGCATTTGCCAGAGAACACCAAGACTGGCAAATTCGCCACTGGCGCCCTGTTCTCTTCACAGATGAAAGCAGGTTCACACTGAGCACATGTGACAGACGTGACAGAGTCTGGAGACACCGTGGAGAGCTGGCTGCAACATCCTCCAGCATGACCGGTTTGGCGGTGGGTCAGTCATGGTGTGGGGTGGCATTTCTTTGGGGTGGCATTTCTTTGGGGTGGCATTTCTTTGGGGGGCCGCACAGCCCTCCATGTGCTCGCCAGAAGTAGCCTGACTGCCATTAGGTACCGAGATGAGATCCTCAGACCCCTTGTGAGACCATATGCTGGTGCAGTTGGCCCTGGGTTCCTCCTAATGCAAGACAATGCAAGACCTCATGTGGCTGGAGTGTGTCAGCAGTTCCTGCAAGAGGAAGGCATTGATGCTATGGACTGGCCCGCCCGTTCCCCAGACCTGAATCCAATTGAGCACATCTGGGACATCATGTCTCGCTCCATCCACCAACGCCACGTTGCACCACAGACTGTCCAGGAGTTGGCGGATGCTTTAGTCCAGGTCTGGGAGGAGATACCTCAGGAGACCATCCACCACCTCATCAGGAGCATGCCCAGGCATCGTGGGGAGGTCATACAGGCACGTGGAGGCCACACACACTACTGAGCCTCATTTTGACTTGTTTTAAGGACATTACATCAAAGTTGGATCAGCCTGTAGTGTGTTTTTCCACTTTTATTTTGAGTGTGACTCCAAATCCAGACCTCCATGGGTTGATAAATTTGATTTCCATTGATAATGTTTGTGTGATTTTGTTGTCAGCACATTCAACTATGTAAAGAAAAAAGTATTTAATAAGAATATTTCATTCATTCAGATCTAGGATGTGTTATTTTAGTGTTCCCTTTATTTTTTTGAGCAGTGTATATGTAAACGATCAAAACGTTTTTATTTGAATGATGAAATGATTGTAACAGTATTTTAGGATCATAAAATACATTGGCTTTACCTCTGTCCAACAGTAACAACCCCCATTATTTTATATAACCTTTATTTAACCAGGAAGGGCTCATTGAGATTAAAATCTCTTTTTCAAGAGCGCCTTGGCCAAGATAGGCAGCACCAAGTCAATACAAAAAAAATACAGACAGACAACATGAAAAACTACAAGTAATCTAGTAAAAACCATTGAATTCACAAGAACAGCAATTAAAAACATTGACAGGTCAGGCAATCAGCCTCAAAATCCTTCATCAGTGATTTAAAAACACAAATCGGGACAAGTTCTTCCAGTTTAAAAGTATTTTGTAAGGTGTTCCAAGATGATGGCGCAGAGTACATAAATGCCCTTTTACCAAATTCAGTTGGGACATTTGGAACAGTTAGCAGGATAAAGTCCAGTGAACGAAGAGAGTGCCCACCACATTTTACATTAGGCATTCAGTACTTAGTCAGTTGTCCAACAATGTTGGAAATGTGTGCATTTAACCCTCTGAATCAGACCGATGCGGGGGGCTGCCTTTAATCGACATCAATGTCTTCGAGGCCCAGTGAAAAGTGGGTTAACTGTCCTTGCTCAGAAAGACAGATTTTTACCTTGTCAGCTCAGGGATTCGATCCAGAAACCTTCCGGTTACTGGCCCAACCCCTAACCACTAGGCCACCTGCCTCGTGCACCTTTGGCAGCAATTACAGCCAAGTCTTCTTGGGTCCCGACGCTGAGGAAGAGTCTTGGTGGTTCCAAACATCTTCCATTTAAGAATGATGGAGGTGACCTTCAATGCTGCAGAAAATGATTGGTCCCTTCCTGATCTGTGCCTCGACACAATCCTGTCTCTACGGACAATCCTTCGACCTCATGGCTGGGTTTCTGCTTGACATGCACTATCATCTGTGGGACCTTATACAAACAGTGTGTGCTTTTCCAAATCATGTCCAATCAATTGAGTTTACCCAGGTGGACTCCAATCAAGTTGTAGAAACATATTAAGGATTCGGGGCCGGCCTCAATGGAAACAGGATGTACTTGTACTCAATTTCGAGTCTCATAAAGGGTCTGAATAGTTATGTAAATAAGACATCGGTTTTACATTTTTAATACAGTTGCAAAAATGTATAAAAACCTGTTGACTTTGTTATTATGGGGTATTGTGTGTAGATTAATGAGGACTTTTTTATTTAATCAATTTTAGAATAAGGCTGTAACGTAACAAAATGTGGAAAAAGTCAAGGGGTCTGAATACTTTCCAAATGCACTGTTTATATTTTATATATAAGCAGTATATGAAAAGCATTATTGTCACCACATGTTTCCTACAAGTGCTAAGTGCACCATTACCTTGAGGCCAGGGTCCTCCTATAGGGTCTATTGGAGGTGCAGGAGAGAAGCAGCTCATCCTCCCTGATCACAGTCAGTGTTGTGTCCCGGCCTGAGAGGAGCAGTGTTGTGTCCCGACCTGAGGGGAGGAGTGTTGTGTCCCGACCTGAGGGGAGCAGTGTTGTGTCCCGGCCTGAGGGGAGCAGTGTTGTGTCCAGGCCTGAGGGGAGCAGTGTTGTGTCCAGGCCTGAGGGGAGCAGTGGTGTGTCCAGGCCTGAGGGGAGCAGTGTTGTGTCCAGAGCATGAGAGGAGCAGTGTTGTGTCCAGGGCTGAGGGGAGCAGTGTTGTGTCCAGGCCTGAGGGGGTGTCTGTGTCCCGGCCTGAGGGGAGCAGTGTTGTGTCCCGGCCTGAGGGGAGCAGTGTTGTGTCCCGGCCTGAGGGGAGCAGTGTTGTGTCCCGGCCTGAGGGGAGCAGTGTTGTGTCCCGGCCTGAGGGGAGCAGTGTTGTGTCCCGGCCTGAGGGTAACAGTGTTGTGTCCAGGCCTGATTTAGCAGTGTAGTGTCCAGGCCTGAGGGGAGCAGTGTTGTGTCCCGGCCTGATATGGGGAGCAGTGTTGTGTCCCGGCCTGAGGGGAGCAGTGTTGTGTCCCGGCCTGAGGGGAGCAGTGTTGTGTCCCGGCCTGAGGGTAGCAGTGTTGTGTCCAGGCCTGAGGGGAGCAGTGTTGTGTCCCGGCCTGAGGGTAGCAGTGTTGTGTCCAGGCCTGAGGGGAGCAGTGTTGTGTCCAGGCCTGAGGGGAGCAGTGTTGTCCCAGGCCTGAGGGGAGCAGTGTTGTGTCCCGGCCTGAGGGGAGCCCTAGCTCCTGTCCCGGCCTGAGGGAAGCAGTGTTGTGTCCCGGCCTGAGGGGAGCGGTGTTGTGTCCCGGCCTGAGGGAAGCAGTGTGTGTCCCGGCCTGAGGGGAGCGGTGTTGTGTCCAGGCCTGAGGGGAGCAGTGTTGTGTCCCCGCCTGAGGGAGCAGTGCTGTGTCCTTTCAGCCTGGCCTTCAGGGGAGCGGTGTTGTGTCCCGGACAAAGGGGTCTGTGCAACATGTTGTGTCCCGGCCTGAGGGAAGCAGTGTCTGAGGGGAGCAGTGTTGTGTCCAGGCCTGAGGGGAGCAGTGTTGTGTCCAGGCCTGAGGGGAGCAGTGTTGTGTCCAGGCCTGAGGAGCAGTGTCTGAGGGGAGCAGTGTTGTGTCCAGGCCTGAGGGGAGCAGTGTTGTGTCCAGGCCTGAGGGGAGTAGTGTTGTGTCCCGGCCTGAGGGAGCAGTGTTGTGTCCAGGCCTGAGGGGAGCAGTGTTGTGTCCAGGCCTGAGGGGAGCAGTGTTGTGTCCCGGCCTGAGGGAGCAGTGTTGTGTCCAGGCCTGAGGGGAGCAGGATGTGTCCAGGCCTGAGGGGACAGTGTAAAGTGTCCCCGCCTGAGGGGAGCAGTGTTTGTCCCGGCCTGAGGGGAGCGGTGTTGTGTCCCGGCCTGAGGGGAGCCTCATTTGTCCCGGCCTGAGGAAGCAGTGCTCTGAGGGGAGCAGTGTTGTGTCCAGGCCTGAGGGGAGCAGTGTTGTGTCCAGGCCTGAGGGGGCAGTGTTGTGTCCAGGCCTGAGGGGGGCAGTGTCTGAGGGGAGTTAGTGTTGTGTCCAGGCCTGAGGGGAGCAGTGTTGTGTCCAGGCCTGAGGGGAGCAGTGTTGTGTCCCGGCCTGAGGGAGCAGTGTTGTGTCCAGGCCTGAGGGGAGCAGTGTTGTGTCCAGGCCTGAGGGGAGCAGTGTTGTGTCCCGGCCTGAGGGAGCAGTGTTGTGTCCAGGCTTGAGGGGAGCAGTGTTGTGTCCAGAGCTGAGGGGAGCAGTGTTGTGTCCAGGGCTGAAGGGATGCAGGGCTGAGGGTCGCAGCGATGGGTCCTCTGGGTCCAGACAGGGGTCTGGCTCTGTCAGCCTCCACACTGCCAGCTCCTCAGCCCATCTCTGGTTCTCCACCTCAGAGAGAGACTGCAGTTCAGCCTGCAGCGCCACCACCTGGACAGGAGGAGAGAGAGCGAGAGAGACAAAATAACATTCAGGATTTATTCAAAATACATTTATTCAAAATAGCTAGCTCCAATAAAGCCTTTTGTAGTAGGGTTTTTGAACAACCAAATGCTTAAGATATGGGGGAAATTGTTCTGTATTTATGGTAACTTTGATAACTACGTTCACAGTAAGATTTAGAGTATAGAAACCTACCTGCTTCTTTAGGCAGGTGATCTGCAGTGGAGCCAGTGGAGTAGTGTCAATAGAGTCTCATATCCAGCTCCTCTCTCCCTCTTCTACTCCCCCGTTCCATCACCCCTAGCTCCTCTCACCCTCTCCTTCCCCTCTCCTCTCATTCCTAGCTCCTCTCTCCCCCGATCTCCTTCCCCTCTCCCCTCATCCCTAGCTCCTCCTCTTTCCTTCAGACTCTTTCCCCTCTCTCCTCGTCTTTGGGTTTCCCTCCATCCTGCAGTGTGGCCTCCAGTCCTGAGGTGATGATGTCACTGATTTGCTTTAGCTCCCAGAGGTGGAGATAACTTCCTTTCCTCCCTCTGGGTCTTTCTTTTCCTCCTCTTTCCTTTTCTTTCAGCCTGGTCTTCACAGGTGGCTGGTAGTGTTGTGTTACTGACAAAACTAATTTCTCTGTCTGTGGTTGCAACATCTTGAAGTTTGAGTTCCAGTTGTTTGTTTTTCTGTTTTAGAGACCGCAGCTTTTCAGCCAGACTCTCTTCTCGACCCTGTCCACTGGTGTACTGTTGTTTGTTGGTCCCGGAAGCTTTCTCCAGCTCTACAGTAAGATGTGTGTTCTCAGTCCTGGTTAGACTCAGGTCTCTCTGGGATAGCTGGAACTCTTCAGTAGCTCTCCTGAAGGCAGGGCTGTACATGGTGTGTCCTTCACTACGGACGTGTTGCTGTTGGAGCCCAGAAACCTCAGGATGTTCCAGCTGCTCCTCAGAACGTGTGACAGTTAAAGGGTCCGATTTGAATTTCTCTGTGTTTTCAACTCTCCCTTCACTCCTGCTTGGCTGAGCAGAAGCCTTAGAATCCACCATCTTCGCGGCCTCATTTTCAACAGGATGGTTGCTCAGAGTGGTAGTGCTGTCGATTAAATAATATAATTATGTGACACAATTTTTCTGTGGAGTGGGCAGCTGACTTCCCTCATCACAAAGTGCAGAGGAAGCCTGGGTAGTGTTCAGTGGTTTTATTGTTATGTCTGTACTCTCTTCTATCCCAGAGGCAGACTCATTCTGAGTGTTATGGGGGATCTGATGTACATCTGTGTAATGGTCAACCTGCTGAGGGGTTATTGTGACCCTACTTTCCTTGAGCTCCTCCTTCTGTCTCTCTTTCTCCAGTCTCTCCTTCTCCACTCTGAGCATGGCCAGTTCATCTCTACAGTGCTGCAGTTCCTGTCCCTGCCTGACGCCGCTGCCCTCCTTCTCCTGCAGCTCTGCCAGCAGCTCCTGGATGTGTCTGCTCTGGTGGTCGAAGGCCAGGGTCAGCTGCTGGGTCTGCCTGGTTACCTGGCTCTGTCGAACCACCAGCTCGCCCAGCCTCCTCTCCCCACCCAGATGCTCCACCTTCTGGGCTAACTCTGAGGCAGAGAGGCCTCTACTCTGGAGCTCCATGGTGGTTTCAGCCTGGTCTGAGGGAGACACACCCCTCTGGGCCTCCACAATGGTCTCTCCCTCAATAATAGGTCTGGAGAGATCTGGAGCTTTGGTCAGAGTTCCATATTCCTGGATCAGATCAGCTGTTGTTGCTGTTGCCTGGGAGACAACAGTGTTCTGTGGGTTGGGATTCTCACACAGGAGATGGTGCTGGTCTGGAGATGGTAGTAGCTTGTAGTCAGGGACAACGGTGTTGTTGTTGGAATTAGAGGTGATGTCATGGTGCAGGGTGAGATATGTCAAAGAGGTGTATTTATCTACCATGTTCTTCACTTCAAGACGTCCACGGTTCTTCAGTTCCTTCAACTCTGCCTGGAGCTCTTCCAGCTTCACAGTAAGTTCAATCGTTCCTTCGATCCCTTTGTTTTTCAATCCCTTCCTCTCCTCCTCCTTTTCACTTTCTCTCTCCTCCCGTTCTATCAAGAGCTTTGTCTTCAACTCAGCCAGCTGCTTTTTTAGCGGAGGTTCAGCAGCTCCCTGCTTTCAGACTCCCTGTCCTCTCTCTCCCTCTCTTCCTTTCCTCCTTCTCTCCTCCCCTCCTGTCTCCCTGTCCTCTCTCCCCTCCCTGTCCTCTCCCCCTCTCCCTGTCCTCTCCCCCTCTCCCTGTCTCCCTGTCCTCTCTCTCCCTGTCCTCTCCCCCTCTCCCTGTCCTCTCCCCCTCTCCCTGTCCTCTCCCCATCTCCCTGTCTTCCTGTCCTCTCTCTCCCTGTCCTCTCCCCTCTCCCTGTCCTCTCCCCCATCTCCCTGTCCTCTCTCTCCCTGTCCTCTCCCCCTCTCCCCTCTCCCTGTCCTCTCCCTGTCCTCTCCCCCTCTCCCTGTCTCCCTGTCCTCTCTCTCCCTGTCCTCTCCCCTCTCCCTGTCCTCTCCCCCTCTCCCTGTCCTCTCCCCCTCTCCCTGTCCTCTCTCTCCCTCTCTTTCCTTTCCTCCTTCTCCCTCTCCCCTCTCCCTGTCCTCTCTCTCTCCCCCCTCTCCCTGTCCTCTCCCCCTCTCCCTGTCCTCTCTCCCCTCTCCCTGTCCTCTCCCCCTCTCCCTGTCCTCTCCCCCTCTCCCTGTCCTCTCCCCTCTCCCTGTCCTCTCTCTCTCTCCCTCTCTTTCCTTTCCTCCTTCTCTCTCTCCCCTCTCCCTGTACTCTCCATCTCTCCTGACCTTTATCTCAAGTTCAGCCAGTGCCTCCTTCAACCTCCCCGTCTCTGCTCTCTCCTCTAACTCCCCCTCCTCTCCTTCTCTCTGGAGGTCTCAGCCTGGGAGGCGTGTTTGCGGCTGAGCTGCTTGAGCCTGGTCCTGGCCTCGGCCTCCGCTCTGCGCTGGGTCTCCAGATCCTCCAGTCTCCTTTGTAACTCATCCTTAACATCCTGCAGCTCTGACCGCATCTCTCTGTTCTCCCTCTGTAGGTCTCCCTCAGCCCCGGTGGTCTGGGCTCGGGGTTTGGAGTGGCTGGACAGGGTCTCGCTCTCGTAGCCTGTATCGGAGCCAGCGGAGCTGGTGAGGTGGGGACTGTGGTCTGTGTCAGAAAGAGAGCTCTGTGTGCTGAGTGAGTTTTTGTCCTTGGTGGAAGCATCCTTTCCAGGGATGCAGCCATCTACTACCGACTCTACCTCATCTTGTCTCTCATTCTCTCGTTTCCTCTCCTCCCCTTTCCCCCTTTCTCCTGCCCTCTTTGTTTTGTCAGAGTCTGTGGATCCAAACAGAGTGATGTGCTCTGAGTCAATGCCCTCGCCAGGCTCTCGCTCTGTGGGGTACTTTGCTCTCTGTCCCTCGTTCCCTCTCTCCTCTCGCTCCTCCTCGCTTGTTCCCCTCGAGCAGGTCTGTTGGTCTGAGCCAAGAGGTGTGCGTGGGATGGTGTGGCCATGTCGTGGTTGTGAGACCGGGGCAAAGCTCTATCCGGCAGGGCTAAACGGGACTGGAGTCATTGGAGCAGCAGTGGGTTGGACCGTCTTCTGGTCTGGAAAGAGGAATAGGTAAACAAACAAGAGAAAGAAGAAATGATCAACAAAATGACTTATTATCATTCAAACTGTCATGTTAATTCAACAAAATGTTAATCATTTGGATAATCAACCAAATAGCCGGGTGTAATACCGCTGAAAGTCAACAGGTGGCAGCAGTAACAAAAATAACAGCTTGTGCAGCTCAAAGGAAATGAGTGACAACAGTTTGGTGTAGGAATGATGTCACTCTTTTGTTAAGTCAAACACGTCCTGTTCAAATTTCCTAACATTGAACAGACAACAGCACTGTCTATCGTCTCTAGTCATAAAGGATAAACAACCCATTATCAACAACAGTCCTCTTTCCTCCCGCCTCCTCACCTTCTAGTTCTTTGATGCATCTGAGGGCCTCTGCCAGCTCCTCAGCCAGCTTCTTCACCTCCTCCTCCAGTCCTGTCTCTCTCCTCCTGCTCTGCTCCAGTGTTACATTCAGCCCCTCCCTCTCACACAGTGACTCGGGGAGGACTATGAGAAGATCACATATAAAAGGAAGTTGAAAAATGGACTCTTGAGAAAAGGGAAGGGTGGGAGGGAGTAGACACGGAAAGCAACAAGCAGGGTCTCTATCTCCCTCTCTATCTAAAGGACAGGTCCTGTCGTAAACATCTGTCTGATGCATCAGCCACGCCACATGCAGTTACCTACACAGCAGAGACAGAAGGGGAAACTATCAAACCCATCAGATACATATTAAACATGATCAAATCTTTTTTGCTTACATGAGGTAACACATTCAAACATTTGGATACACTTCCATGCCATGAATAAAAACAACAGATGAAATCCCTACAAATTGATCAACCAATTTGAGGTTAATCAATTTGTGCAATGTCATTGTTTTCGCATGCACTGGTCTTAAAGCAACTATTGCCTGTTAATCTCCATGCTGTGAACACAAAGCCCTGAAGTCACAGACCTTCCAGCTTGGTACGTTTAACTCTCAAAGTGGCCACTTTAAAAGCAACGTGAAAGCATATTAAAAAGCTTATCAGCAATTAAACATGATGTCAATCTGATTTGAGGCAGCTAGCGAAACCATATGTACTGTAGCTCTATTGTGTCTATTGGAGAGAAAGGAAGAGAATGGACGCTTCCCAAATGGCATCCTATTCCCCATCTATGGGTCCTGGTCAAAAATAGTGCACTATAAGGGGAATAGGGTGCCATTTGGGATGAAACCAATGAATGCCTTATCAGATTGAACTAGATTAGATACAGTGCATTTACAGCCTTATTCTAAAATGGATTATATATATTTTTCCCATCATCAATCTACACACAATACCAAAGATGACACCTTAAAAAAGAAAAGAAAAAGAAAAAGTTATTACATTGGAGCAAATTCATTAATGAGAAAAAAATGAAATATCACATTTACATAAGCATTCAGACCCTTCACTCAGTACTTTGTTGAAGCACCTTTGGCTGCTTCGAGTCTTGTTGGGTATGACACAACATGTTTGGCACACCTGTATTTGGAGAGTTTCTCCCATTCTTCTATGCAGATCCTCTCAAGCTCTGTCAGGTTGGTTGGGGAGCGTCGCTGCACAGCTATTTTCAGGTCTCTCCAGAGATGGTCATTCAGAGACTTGTCCCGAAGCCACTCCTGCATTGTCTTGGCTGTGTGCTTAGGGTCGTTGTCCTGTTGGAAGGTGAACCTTTGCCCCAGCAGGTTTTCATCAAGGATCTCTCTATACTTTGCTCCGTTCATCTTTCCCTCGATCCTAACTAGTCTCCCAGTCCCTGCTGCTGAAAAACATGCCCACAGCATAATGCTGCCACCACTATGCTTCAGTGTAGGGATGGTGTCAGTTTTCCTCCAGACATGACACTTGGCATTCATGCCAAATGGTTGAATCTTGGTTTCATCAGACCAGAGAATCTTGTTTCTCATGGTCTGAAGGTCTTTAGATGCCTTTTGGCTGTCATGTATCTTTTACTGAGGAGTGGCTTCTGTCTGGCCACTCTACCATAAAGGCCTGATTGGTGGAGCGCTGCAGAGATGGTTGTCCTTCTGGAAGGTTCTTCCATCTCCACAGAGGAACTCTGGAGCTCTGTCAGAGTGACCACGGGTTCTTGGTCACCTCCCTGTCCAAAGCCCTTCTCTCCTGATTGCTCAGTTTGGCTGGGCGGCCAGCTCTAGGAAGAGTCTTGGTGGTTCCAAACTTCTTCCATTTAAGAATGATGGAGGACACTGTGTTCTTGGGGACCTTCAATGTTTTGGTACCCTTCCCCAGATCTGTGCCTCGTCACAACCCTGTCTCGGAGCTCTATAGACAATTCCTTTGCCCTCATGGCTTGGTTTTGCTCTGACATGCACTGTCAACTGTGGGACCTTACATAGACATTTGTGTGCAGGTGTGTGCCTTTCCAAATCATGTCCAATCAATTTAATTTACTACAGGTGGAATCCAATCAAGTTGTAGAAACATCTCAAGGATGATCAATGAAAATAGGATGTACCTGAGCTCAATTTCAAGTCTCATAGCAAAGGGTCTGAATACTTAAGTATTTCTGTTTTTTATTGTTAATACATTTGCTAAACTGTCTAAAAACCTGTTTTTGCTTTGTCATTATGGGGTATTGTGGGTAGATTGATGAGGGAAAACATTTAGAATAAGGCTGTAACTTTAAAAATGTGGGAAAGGGGAATGGGTCCGAATACTTTGAATGCACTGCCTTTATTGAAAATATCTGTCTTACTTTTTAAACTCTGCATTGTTGGGAACAGTGCGCATGTAAACAATTTTTTAATTTGACTTGATTTTACACTAGACTTTTTACAGATCACTTTACACACCATCACACCTGGGTGTGTAGCTACATGGGGATATGAGACACCGCACCCCCCCCTCCCCCCACACACCCTTTGGTTGTCCTTCTCCAGATCATCTAACGCACAGTGGAGGGGTGCATGCAACCCTCAGACACCCCCCCCACCCCACACCCTTTGGTTGTCCTTCTCCAGATCATCTAACGCACAGTGGAGGGGTGCATGCAACCCTCAGACACCCCCCCCCACACCCTTTGGTTGTCCTTCTCCAGATCATCTAACGCACAGTGGAGGGGTGCATGCAACCCTCAGACACACACCCCCCCCCCCCGCCCTTTGGTTGTCCTTCTCCAGATCATCTAACGCACACTGGAGGGGTGCA
This sequence comes from Oncorhynchus masou masou, assembly GCF_036934945.1. Classification (NCBI taxonomy): domain Eukaryota; kingdom Metazoa; phylum Chordata; class Actinopteri; order Salmoniformes; family Salmonidae; genus Oncorhynchus; species Oncorhynchus masou. The sequence continues at coordinate 16,901,278 of NC_088220.1, read as the reverse complement.
TGCAACCCTCAGACACCCCGCCACCCCCACCCCACACCCTTTGGTTGTCCTTCTCCAGATCATCTAACGCACAGTGGAGGGGTGCATGCAACCCTCAGACACACATCCCCCCCCCACACCCTTTGGTTGTCCTTCTCCAGATCATCTAACGCACAGTGGAGGGGTGCATGCAACCCTCAGACACACATCCCCCCCCCACACCCTTTGGTTGTCCTTCTCCAGATCATCTAACGCACAGTGGAGGGGTGCATGCAACCCTCAGACACCCCCCCCCCACCCCCCCACACCCCACACCCTTTGGTTGTCCTTCTCCAGATCATCTAACGCACAGTGGAGGGGTGCATGCAACCCTCAGACACCCCCCCACCCCACACCCCACACCCTTTGGTTGTCCTTCTCCAGATCATCTAACGCACAGTGGTGGGGTGCATGCAACCCTCAGACACCCAACCCCACACCCTTTGGTTGTCCTTCTCCAGATCATCTAACGCACAGTGGAGGGGTGCATGCAACCCTCAGACACCCCCCCCCCCCCACCCCACACCCTTTGGTTGTCCTTCTCCAGTGTCAGGATTTGGCCAGGGTTGTTCCGGGTTTTGGTCAGTAGATGCCCCCATTGTGCTTTTTGTCCCTATGTTTTTCCCTTGATCCCCATTATTATTTGCACCTGTGTCTCGTTTCCCCTGATTGTATTTAAACCCTTTGTTTCCCTCAGTTCTGTGCTCTGTGTTTGTATGTTAGCACCCTGCCCTAGTGTTCTGTGTGCTCTTGTCGATTCCGGGGTGACGTTCTTGTGGTATTCTGTTTTTTGTTTTTGTTTATTTTTGGTGAGTTTCTTTTGAGGTCTTTTTGTGTTTTTCCTACCACCTTTTGGATTTGCCATTTTTTGTATTTTAGGATTTTTTCTTTATTAAATACACCGTCTTAAGTACTGCTGTGTCTGCCTCATCTTCTGGGTTCTGCTGTCTATTCGTGGCTCAGTTGGTTAAGTGACCGTTTCTCACTCCGGAGACCCAGGTTCGAAAACGGGTCCTGACAGAAACACAGAGCCAAAAATGAACCCAGAGGCAGCCAGTTCCCAGGACCTTTTTGCCACGCTGTCCCACCACCAGGAGACTGTCCAACGCCACGAAGCCGCCCTGGTTCAGCAAGAGGCCTTAATGGCTAGACATTCTCATCTTCTGTCGGAGATGCTGACTTCCATTAAGCAAATATCTGATCGACTTACCCCGGCAACAGTTCCCGTCCCAGTACCTCAGGTTCACGTACCCATGGCAGTTAACCCCCTGGCTGAACCTCGTCTTCCACCTCCCCAACGGTTCTCAGGTGATCCAAGTGCTTGTAAAGGCTTTCTCACTCAATGTTCTCTCTCCTTTGAGCTGCAACCCTCGTCGTTTCCCACCGACCGGTCTAAGATCGCATATATCATCACCCTGCTGTCAGAAAAAGCCCTGGCCTGGGCTACTGCTGTGTGGGATGCCCATAGTTCCTGCTGTGCCAGCTACTCTGCCTTTGCTGAGGAATTCAAACGAGTGTTTCAAGTCCCAAGCAGTGGTTCTGACTCAGCCAAACAGCTCCTGACTCTCCATCAAGGTTGGCGCAGCGTGACGGACTATGCCATCCAGTTCCGCACGGTGGCAGCAGCGAGTGGCTGGAACAACGAGGCGCTCACGGTGTGCTTTCTGAAAGGCCTTTCCGACACTATCCAAGATGAACTGGCCACTCGGGAAACACCGGACAATCTCGAGTCCCTGATCAAGTTGGCCTCACGCATTGACCAGCGTCTGAGAGAGAGAGAACTCAACCGTAGACCTCTAGCCCCTATCAGTCCCAGCTCCGAGTCCCCACCTTTATCATCGCTGGCTCCACCGGAACCCATGCAGATTGGACGCATCTCCCAGGCTGAGAGAGACCGCCGGATGAGGGAGCGACGCTGTCTATATTGCGGCAAACCGGGCCATTTCCGTTCCACGTGTCCCGGGCTCCAGGGAAACGCTCTGTCCCGTACAGACCGGGGGAACTGTAACGGGAAACATAACCTCCTCCCATCCGTCCAACTCCCGTCTGCTCATTCCAGTCACCCTCTCCTGGGACAACCACAAGCTTCACCTTCAAGCCTTGGTAGACTCTGGAGCCGCAGGTAACTTCATGGATGGTGTCTGGGCGAAGGAGAATGGCGTTCCCTCTGAACCTCTAAGTGACCCCATGAGGGTTACTACATTGGATGGAAGCCCTTTGGGATCTGGACTTGTCACTCATGTCACTACCTCCTTGAGACTTTCAGTTTCACAACACCAGGAATTGATGAACTTTCATTTGATCTCCTGTTCCGAGTTCCCTCTCGTCCTTGGATACCCCTGGCTTCACAGCCATAACCCTCACATCGACTGGTCTGTGGGCACTATCAAGCAGTGGGGTCCTACGTGCCAAGCTACTTGTATTTTCCAGAATTCCCCGAGTTCTACTCCCGAGTCTTTAGAATCCATCGACCTGACCCGAGTTCCCGAGTGTTACCATGACCTCAAACTGGTGTTTAGCAAAGAGAGGGCCAACATGCTACCACCCCATAGACCTTACGATTGCCCCATCGACCTGTTTCCGGGCACTTGCCCCCCCAGGGGTCGGATCTTTTCCCTATCTCCACACGTACGAGCTGCTATGGATACCTACATCAAGGACGCTCTGGAAGCAGGCCTCATGCGTCCATCCACCTCCCCGGCGGGAGCAGGGTTTTTCTTTGTGGCCAAGAAAGACGGTGGATTACGTCCTTGCATCGACTACCGGGGACTCAATGACATAACCGTCCGTAACCGTTACCCGCTACCCCTTATGGCCACAGCCTTCGAGCTGCTCCAGGAAGCAGTTGTTTTCACTAAGCTTGACCTGCGGAACGCATACCATCTTGTGCGGATCAGACCTGGTGACGAGTGGAAGACCGCTTTCAACACGCCTACTGGTCACTATGAATACTTGGTGATGCCCTTCGGCCTGACCAACGCCCCCAGCGGTGTTCCAAGCGCTCATAAACGATGTGCTTAGGGATATGCTTAACATATTTGTGTTCGTTTACTTGGATGACATCCTCATCTTTTCGAGCTCCCTTCAAGAACACACTAAGCATGTCAGACAAGTACTCAAACGCCTCCTGGACAGCCATCTGTACGTTAAGCCGGAAAATGTGAATTCCATTCATCCCGAGTACAATTCCTGGGATTTGTAGTGGAACCCGGTCGAGTCCAAATGGACCCTAGGAAGGTAGGGGCGGTAGCGGATTGGCCCACCCCAAATCCGTTAAGGATGTTCAGCGTTTCCTGGGCTTCACAAACTTTTACCGCAAGTTCATCAAGAACTTCAGTTTGGTGGCAGCTCCTCTCTCAGCTTTAACCAAAGGTGGCAATGCAAGGTTTTTGTGGGGAAGAGAAGCTGAGACGGCCTTCCAAGGACTCAAGCAGCGCGTCCTCTCTGCTCCCATCCTGATACTACCGACTACGGATGAACCATTTGTGGTGGAGGTAGACGCATCAGAGGTTGGTGTTGGAGCTGTCCTGTCTCAGAGGGGTGAAGACAAGAAGCTTCATCCGTGCGCTTTCTTCTCACACCGGCTTACCCCGACTGAGAGGAACTACGATGTGGGGGATCGTGAACTCCTAGCGGTTAAGATGGCATTGAAGGAATGGAGACACTGGCTCGAGGGGGCTTCTCACCCGTTTCAAGTGCTTACGGACCACAAAAATCTGGAGTATATCCAGCAGGCGAAGCGATTGAACTCTAGACAAGCTAGATGGTCTCTTTTCTTCAATCGATTCCAGTTTATCCTCACCTATCGGCCCGGGTCGAAGAATCTCAAACCGGATGCCCTGTCCCGAGTCTACGCTCCTGCCATTCGAGATGACACAGACATGCCTGTCCTTCCTGCTGCTAAGATTGTGGCTCCGATCTCGTGGCAAGTTGAGGATACCGTGAGACGTGCTCAAGCTAGCGAACCGGACCCTAAAGGAGGCCCTGCCAATCGGTTGTTTGTCCCCAAGGCAGTGAGGACTCAGGTCCTTCTGTGGGGGCACTCCTCTCGCCTCACCTGTCATCCGGGCGTAGGTCGCACCTTGGAGTTCATCCAGCGTAAGTTCTGGTGGCCTACCATAAGAGAAGACGTTGCCACTTTCGTCAATGCCTGCCCCGTGTGCTGCCAGGGCAAATCTTCTCACCTCCGCCCTCAAGGACTCCTTCACCCTTTACCTGTTCCCCACAGACCCTGGTCCCATATCTCATTGGACTTTATTACTGGACTTCCTCCATCCCATGGCAATACTACTATCCTAGTCATAATCGACAGGTTTTCAAAGGCGGCCAGGTTCGTCCCTCTGACTAAGTTACCTTCTGCCAAGGAAACGGCTGAGTTGATAATTAATCATGTGTTCCGAGTCTTCGGCATTCCTCAAGATGTGGTTTCTGACAGAGGTCCCCAGTTCGCCTCAAGGTTTTGGAAGGCCTTCTGCCAACTCATGGGGGCTTCTGCCAGTCTATCTTCAGGGTACCATCCGGAGTCCAACGGCCAAACAGAGAGGATGAATCAAGAGCTGGAAACCACCCTCCGATGTATGACTCGTGACAACCCGTCCACATGGTCATCCTTTATTGTTTGGGCCGAATACACGCACAACACCTTGCGCTCCTCCTCCACTGGTATGTCCCCGCACGAGTGTCAGTTTGGCTATGCTCCTCCATTGTTCCCGGACCAGGAGGCAGAAGTCAGAGTGCCTTCAGCCTTGAGGTTCGTCAGACGCTGTCGGCTTATGTGGAGGAAGACCCGTCTTAATCTGATGCGTTCCTCACAGAGGTATCAACAACAAGCCAACAGACGTCGCCGTCCCGGGCCTACCCTGCGCCCCGGCCAGAGAGTCTGGCTTTCCACAAGAGACTTACCTCTACGGGTGGAGTCTCGCAAGCTGTCCCAAAAATACATCGGTCCCTTCAAGGTTGCCAGGAGAGTTAACCCAGTTTCTTATCGCCTACACTTACCCAGATCCCTTAAGATTAATCCCACATTTCATGTGTCATTGTTAAAACCTGTTGTTTTTTCTCCCCTTGTCCCGGCAGACAGACCTCCCCCTCCGCCTCGTGTCATTGGAGGCCAGCCGGCTTATACCGTCCACCGGATACTGGATTCCCGCCGGGTGCAGCGGTCCTGGCAGTATCTGGTGGACTGGGAAGGCTACGGTCCTGAGGAGCGCTCCTGGGTTCCTGCCAAAGACATCCTGGACCCTGACCTCATTCGTCAGTTCAGGGTCCTCCACCCTGAGAGAGCTGGTAGGAACGTCAGGAGCCGTTCCTAGGGGGGATTCTGTCAGGATTTGGCCAGGGTTGTTCCGGGTTTTGGTCAGTAGATGCCCCCATTGTGCTTTTTGTCCCTATGTTTTTCCCTTGATCCCCATTATTATTTGCACCTGTGTCTCGTTTCCCCTGATTGTATTTAAACCCTTTGTTTCCCTCAGTTCTGTGCTCTGTGTTTGTATGTTAGCACCCTGCCCTAGTGTTCTGTGTGCTCTTGTCGATTCCGGGTGACGTTCTTGTGGTATTCTGTTTTTTGTTTTTGTTTATTTTTGGTGAGTTTCTTTTGAGGTCTTTTTGTGTTTTTCCTACCACCTTTTGGATTTGCCATTTTTTGTATTTTAGGATTTTTTCTTTATTAAATACACCGTCTTAAGTACTGCTGTGTCTGCCTCATCTTCTGGGTTCTGCTGTCTATTCGTGGCTCAGTTGGTTAAGTGACTGTTTCTCACTCCGGAGACCCAGGTTCGAAAACGGGTCCTGACATCCAGATCATCTAACGCACAGTGGAGGGGTGCATGCAACCCTCAGACACCACCCCACACCCCACACCCTTTGGTTGTCCTTCTCCAGATCATCTAACGCACAGTGGAGGGGTGCATGCAACCCTCAGACACCCCCCCACCCCACACCCTTTGGTTGTCCTTCTCCAGATCATCTAACGCACAGTGGAGGGGTGCATGCAACCCTCAGACACCCCCCCCCCACCCCACACCCTTTGGTTGTCCTTCTCCAGATCATCTAACGCACAGTGGTGGGGTGAATGCAACCCTCAGACACACCCCCACCCCACACCCTTTGGTTGTCCTTCTCCAGATCATCTAACGCACAGTGGAGGGGTGCATGCAACCCTCAGACACACATCCCCCCACACCCTTTGGTTGTCCTTCTCCAGATCATCTAACGCACAGTGGAGGGGTGCATGCAACCCTCAGACACCCCCCACCCCACACCCTTTGGTTGTCCTTCTCCAGATCATCTAATGCACAGTGGAGGGGTGCATGCAACCCTCAGACACCCCCCCACCCCACACCCTTTGGTTGTCCTTCTCCAGATCATCTAACGCACAGTGGTGGGGTGCATGCAACCCTCAGACACACCCCCACCCCACACCCTTTGGTTGTCCTTCTCCAGATCATCTAACGCACAGTGGAGGGGTGCATGCAACCCTCAGACACACATCCCCCCCCACACCCTTTGGTTGTCCTTCTCCAGATCATCTATGCACAGTGGAGGGGTGCATGCAACCCTCAGACACCCCCCCCCCACCCCACACCCCACACCCTTTGGTTGTCCTTCTCCAGATCATCTAACGCACAGTGGAGGGGTGCATGCAACCCTCAGACACACCCCCCCCCCCACCCCACACCCTTTGGTTGTCCTTCTCCAGATCATCTAACGCACAGTGGAGGGGTGCATGCAACCCTCAGACACACCCCCCCACCCCACACCCCACACCCTTTGGTTGTCCTTCTCCAGATCATCTAACGCACAGTGGAGGGGTGCATGCAACCCTCAGACACACCCCCCCCCCACACCCTTTGGTTGTCCTTCTCCAGATCATCTAACGCACAGTGGAGGGGTGCATGCAACCCTCAGACACCCCCCCACCCCACACCCTTTGGTTGTCCTTCTCCAGATCATCTAACGCACAGTGGAGGGGTGCATGCAACCCTCAGACACACCCCCCACCCCCACCCCACACCCTTTGGTTGTCCTTCTCCAGATCATCTAACGCACAGTGGAGGGGTGCATGCAACCCTCAGACACACCCCCCCCCTCCTCACCCTCTGGTGTTGCTTGTCCAGGTCTCTGGTGCGTTGGTGGTGCTGCAGGCGGCTGCTCTCAGTGTTCTGTCTCTGACACTTCAGTTCCTCCTGCAGCTGCTTCACACGCTGCTCCAACGACTGGGCCTGGAGAGGAGACACACAGTATAACTGAATGTGTGATAGATGTGACTGTGTCCCTCTGCCTTGCCGTCACACTCGTGTCTGTGTTTGGCAGTCACTCCCGCTGTGTGTTTCACACAGTGTGTGTGCATCCATACCCGATCGCTCCCCTGTGAGATGCGCATGTGAGCGAGGCTCAGTTCGTCCTTGGCCCTCTGTAGACTCTGTTCTCTGGTGGTCAGGTCTCTCCTGGCGTTGGCTAGAGCATCCTGGGACTGTCTGAACCGCTCACACTCAGCCTCCAGCTCCCCTTGTAGGCCACGCATACGCCCCTGCAGCTCGGCTACACACCCGGACACTGGGAGAGATGGGGAGAGAGAGAGATATACATGTTTAATATCATATTGAGAAAGGGGAGGAGGGATAGGAAGAACATGTTCCCTGTTTGCTTTGGTAAGTTCTTTCTAAAAGGGTCTTGAATTTAATGCCATGTATTTGAGCGAGAGTGTTAGTGATTCGTGGTAGATACGTTGTGGATGTTGTTATGTTGAGAATGTAAACAGGGAAGTGACTGATTTATCAGATAGCTTTCAGATTGATTGTCAGAACGATTAACACATTGATTAGCACTGTAGCTGTCTGGTCTATCCAAAATCACAACCAACTGATTACAGCATTACCGCAAAAATGGAGGAGGCAAGTGGAAGAAGATAAAGAACTTGTTTGTCTGCCCTTTATTAAACACCAACATTGTCAACAAAAAACATTAATCTCAATAAAAAAAATATATCAGTTTTACTTGAGGGCCAAAATGTTGACCAAAATAGTTGGGAAGAGATTTGAGATGTGCCGATTCCGTGGCACATGGTTTATGAAATGATACGCAAAACAACGCTTGAATCAAAACCTTTTTTCAATTTAAACTGGGGGCTCCAGTTCGAATCCAGGCTGCAACACATCTGGTCCTGATTGGGAGACCCATAGGGTGGCGCACAATTGGCCCAGCGTCGTCTGGGTTTGGCCTCCATTGTAAATAAGAATTTGTTCTTAACTGACTTGCCTAGTTAAATAAATAAAAAACTATTGTACACAAATTCTTGCCACAAACATAATGTTATGTATATGGGGCATATTCAGTACCTTGCAAAAATATTCAAATATTCAAACCCCTTGGCGTTTTTCCTATTTTGTTGAATTACAACCTGTAATTTAAATGGATTTTTATTTGGATTTCATGTAATGGATATACATAAAATAGTCCAAATTGGTCAAGTGAAATGGAAAAATGTATTTGTTTTAAAAAATTCTAAAAAATCAAAAAACAGAAAAGTGGTGCGGGCATATGTATTCACCCTCTTTACTATGAAGCCCCTAAATAAGATCTGGTGCAACCAATTACCTTCAGCAGTCACATAATTAGTTAAATAAAGTCCACCTGTGTGGAATCTAAGTGTCACATGATGTCAGTAAATATACACCTGTTCTGAAAGGCCCCAGAGTCTGCAACACCACTAATCAAGGGGCACCACCAAGAAAGCGGCACTATGAAGACCAAGGAGCTCTCCAACAGATCAGGGTTGGGTTATAAAACAATAAGAAACTTTGAACATCCGACAGAGTACCATTAAATCCATTATTTAAAAAAATGGAAAGAATATGGCACCACAACAAACCTGCCAAGAGAGAGCCGCACACCAAAATTAATGGACCAGTGTCGTGGCATTTTTCTGCTTTACCAAATGAGGAGAGTTACAAACTACACACCAGTCAGAGTTACACTTAAACTACATATTTTTGAAATAAGAGCTTTGCAATAGCCTTTTTGACTTTCAATGATGTGTCATCTCTAATGAACCATTGAAAAGTACCAACAGAAAAGTATAAAGATCTTGAATAGCCAAGATACACCCCTCTCAACTTACACTGATGAACCACAGATCTTAGGAACAGCTCACAAAGGTTAAGATTTGTATGAAAGATATCTATAAAACACAGTAGGCAGTTACTGCTGTGTCAACAGCTCTCATTGTAAAGACCAGTATCTGGCCCCCTCACTCCAAAAGGGGACCGTCTCTCCCTGGTACGGCATAGAACAGAACCATTAGCTCATTTTATCTGGAATGCTCTTTAGGCTTTATTACCCAAAGACATCGTAAATCTCCTCTGTCAGTGCTATCTCATAGAGGCCCATGCTCAGTGGAACACGCACACATAATACTCTATTCTGTCGAATGTAACAACTATTATAATGTAATACAAGCATTAAACATAATCTTGCAATTTTCCACGACACCAGGCAAGGAGGGCATTAATCAGAAAGACAACAAAGAGACCAAAGATATAATACTGAAGGAGCTGCAAGGCTTCAGAGGGGAGATTGGAGTATCTGTCCATAGGACCACCTTAAGCCGTATACTCCACAGAGCTGGGCTTTACGGAAGAGTGGCCAGAAAAAATTAAGCAAACATGTTTGGTGTTCGCCAAAAGGCATGTGGGAGACTCCCCAAACATATGGAAGAAGGTACTCTGGTCAGATGAGACTAAAATTGAGCTTTTTGCCCATCAAGGAAAACCCTGTCTGGTGCAAACCCAACACCTCTCATCATCCCGAGAACATCATCCCACAGTGAACACAGTGAAGCATGGAGGTGGCAGCATCATACTGTGGGGATGTTTTTCAACGGCAGGGACTGGGAAACTGGTCAGAATTGAAGGAATGATGGATGGCGCTAAATACAGGGAAATTCTTGAGGGAAACCTGTTTCAGTCTTCAAGAGATTTGAGACTGGGACGAAGGTCCACCTTCCAGCACGACAATGACCCTAAGCATACTGCTAAAGCAACACTCGAATGGTTTAAGGGGAAACATTTAAATGTATTGGAATGTCCTAGTCAAAGCCCAGACCTCAATCCAGTTGAGAATCTGTGGTTTGATTTACAGATTGCTGTACACCAGCGGAACCCATCCTACTTGAAGGAGCTGGAGAAGTTTAGCCTTGAAGAATGGGCAAACATCCCAGTGGCTAGATGTGCCAAGCTTATAGAGACATACCCCAAGAAACTTGCAGCTGTAATTGCTGCAGAAGGTGGCTCTACAAAGTATTGACTTTGGGGGGGGGGGGGTGAATAGTTATGATGCTCAAGTTAGTTTTTTTGTCTTATTTCTTGTTTGTTTCACAATCCAAAATATTTTCCATCTTCAAAGTGGTAGGCATGTTGTGTAAATCAAATGATACAAACCCCCCAAAAATCCATTTGAATTCCAGGTTGTAAGGCAACAAAATAGGAAAAATGTCAAAAGGGGTGAATACTTTCACCATCCACTGTAGCTATCTCAGCTCTGCAGATGTTCTACCATAGAGACAGCATCAATAGATTACTTATTCTGGTATTGCCCCATGTAGCTTGTTTCTGGTCACAGCTTCAAGAAAATCAACAAACAAAAAAAACATTTATTTAAAATGAACCCTACAAATAGCAATAGTCAATTGATCAACAATATAATAATACTATTAGTAAAAATATTTATCTTTGTAGATACTATGCGATTAAATGGGTTCAGAATTTATGTGAAACAGCACAGTTGGAAAAAAATATGTCCCACGGAAATCAGAAGAGGGCAGGTTTACGGAGATGTAATTACACAGCTCTCTGGTCTTGGCCATGGTGGAGAGGTTGGAGTCTGTTTGATTGAGTGTGTGGACAGGTGTCTTTTATACAGGTAACGAGTTCAAACAGGTGCAGTTAATACAGGTAATGAGTGGAGAACAGGAGGGCTTCTGTCCATCTGCGTGATACTGCGGCTGCTGGGGAAGCCAGGGGTTGACGAAGAGCAGGTGTGACTGTGGCTACTGGGGAAGCCAATGGTTGACAAAGAGGAGGTGTGACTGCGGTTGTTTGGGAAGCCAATGGTTGACGAAGAGGAGGTGTGACTGCGGTTGTTTGGGAAGCCAATGGTTGACGAAGAGCAGGCATGACTACGGCTGCTGGGGAAGCCAGGGGTTGACGAAGAGCAGGCGTGACTACGGCTGCTGGGGAAGCCAGGGGTTGACGAAGAGCCGGCGTGACTGCGGCTGCTGGGGAAGCCAGGGGTTGACGAAGAGCAGGCGTGACTGCGGCTGCTGGGGAAGCCAGGGGTTGACGAAGAGCAGGCGTGACTGGTGGGATGGACAGAGTAGCTGAGGGGTGGGTTTATGGAGATAGGTGGGATGGACAGAGTAGCTGAGGGGTGGGTTTATGGAGATAGGTGGGATGGACAGAGTAGCTGAGGGGTGGGTTATGGAGATAGGTGGGATGGACAGAGTAGCTGAGGGGTGGGTTTACGGAGATAGGTGGGATGGACAGAGTAGCTGAGGGGTGGGTTTATGGAGATAGGTGGGATGGACAGAGTAGCTGAGGGGTGGGTTTACGGAGATAGGTGGGCTGGACAGAGTAGCTGAGGGGTGGGTTATGGAGATAGGTGGGATGGACAGAGTAGCTGAGGGGAGGGTTATGGAGATAGGTGGGATGGACAGAGTAGCTGAGGGGTGGGTTATGGAGATAGGTGGGATGGACAGAGTAGCTGAGGGGTGGGTTATGGAGATAGGTGGGATGGACAGAGTAGCTGAGGGGGTGGGTTATGGAGATAGGGAGGGATGGACAGTAGCTGAGGGGGTGGGTTAGTAGCTGAGGGGGGTGGGTTATGGAGATAGGTGGGATGGACAGAGTAGCTGAGGGGAGGGTTATGGAGATAGGTGGGATGGGATGGACAGAGAGTAGCTGAGGGTGGGTTATGGAGATAAGTGGGATGGACAGAGTAGCTGAGGGGTGTGGGTTATGGAGATAGGTGGGATGGACAGAGTAGCTGAGGGGGACAGAGTAGCTGAGGGGTGGGTTATGGAGAGGGTTATGGAGATAGGGGTGGGATGGACAGATGGACAGTAGCTGAGGGGAGGGTTATGGAGATAGGTGGGAGAGGGGTTATGGAGATAGGTGGGATGGACAGAGAGTAGCTATGGATGGAGATAAGTGGGATGGACTGAGAGTAGCTGAGGGGTGGGTTATGGAGATAGGTGGGATGGACAGAGTAGCTGAGGGGTGGGTTATGGAGATAGGTGGGATGGACAGAGTAGCTGAGGGGGTGGGTTATGGAGATAGGTGGGATGGACAGAGTAGCTGAGGGGTGGGTTATGGAGATAGGTGGGATGGACAGAGTAGCTGAGGGGAGGGTTATGGAGATAGGTGGGATGGACAGAGTAGCTGAGGGGAGGGTTATGGAGATAGGTGGAGATGGACAGAGTAGCTGAGGGGAGGGTTATGGAGATAGGTGGGATGGACAGAGTAGCTGAGGGGAGGGTTATGGAGATAGGTGGGATGGACAGAGTAGCTGAGGGGATGCTTTAAAAGCTCATGTTCTACAATAGTTATGACTGAAAACATAATGTATATCAAAATGTCAAATTGCTTTATTCTTGCTATGTAACTACTGAAACACTACCGTACATAAAATGTGTGTATGAATGAGTGATGGTACATGTAACAACAAAAGAATAAGCTGTAAAAACAATGTTTATTTTGTCCTCTGAACAGTGGTGGTGGATGGGCCAAAAACAACAACACCACTGTAGCAACTGTTGGTGATTGTGAAAGTAAGACAATCCATACAGATGTCCTAAGGGGAGTCAGTCAACTGTCAATGCACTATCAGCTCTGTTTCTCAAATAATTACTTTGGGGTTTCACAATTCCAATGGATTCCAAGTCATGTGAAATCAATTTTGAGCTAATTTCACAGTACATTTGAGCAGTCTTGTCTCCTCTGTTGAGGAACGCAGTGTCTGTACTGAAAGGCCAGTAATTCAATGTGTCTGGAGCCATACAGGATGACACAAAGCCCATCACTGCAGCCAGCTGTCAGCCGACCAGCAGCGAAGACAATGGGGGGTATTCAGGCTAAACACACTCTCTATGACTCACACCTAGAGCAAACATTGGACTGTGTCTCCCTCTGCCCTCCTGCTGTCAAAAGGAAGCTAGCTGTCTTTACTGGTTGAACTTTAACTGCATCCTTCCTGACCAGCACTCAAAAAACAAATACAACCCATGTACCCTCAAAAAACAAATACAATTTATTATTGCCCATGTATTATTGCCCTACTAAGGGAAACAAATAACGACCCATTTTTATTATTGCCCTACAAATAAACCCATGGCCCTACTAAGGGAAACAAATACAACCCATGTATTATTGCCCTACTAAGGGAAACAAATACAACCCATATATTATTGCCCTACTAAGGGAAACAAATACAACCCATATATTATTGCCCTACTAAGGGAAACAAATACATCCCATGTTATTGCCCCACTTATGGAAACAAATCCTCATTTATTATTGATCATTGGAAATACAACCCATATATTATTGACTAAGAAACAAATACAACCCATGAGCCCTACTTTCCCATGAACTTATGCAAATCCTCAGATCATTGGAAATACTAGAGAGAGATTTGAAGCCAGACATCAGAATGTATCAAATATATGATGTTGGGACATACAGCATATGATAAACCAAGGTGCTTGGAGTGGAGTCTGACATCAGAACACATGAACTGCGTTGCCACTGAACTGGCAATAAGTGATAACAAAGGTGACAAACTGACACGTACTGTCTGTCTCTCTCCCGAGGTCCTCCACCATCCCACCACCCCCAGCATCCTGTCCTCGTCTGATGACATTGCTGGAGGGGAGAGGGGGAGATGGAGGAGGAGCGAGTCGTCCCCTGGTGGAAGGCTTTTGGTCGTCCCGTTCCCACGGAAACACACCCGAGGGAGTAGAGGAGTCTGATTGGTGGGACGGACACCGGTGGGGCGTGCCCTTGGCTTGTTGTTGTGGGAACATGGGCGCGGGCAAGACGCCAGGGTCTGAGAACTTGAGCTGTTGCTGAAGGTGGAATGAAAAAGATGGGATGAGAAAAGAGGAATGAAAACAAGTGCAGCTACAACACTGGGTTATAGAACTGGGAACACATATGGTAGGATGACAGAGAATACAGTGTGGTCAGAACATGTGTGGCTGGTTGTACTGAGAAGGCCTCAGTTTTAGGTATTGAACTCACTCTGACGTGTAGTGCTTTATTGTCCCCCTCGCCTCTGTATCCCTGCCTCCCACCTACAGTTATTCTAACATGTTCAAAGTGCACATCAGAATTCGGTAAAAAGGACAGAACATCATTGCATCCTCGACTTGCATGTTCTGTTAATATGAATTACCATATTATAAACCTTATTTCTGTCATTCAGAGCACCGTGGGTGGAAGCCCTTATCAGGTTACTGGACCCAATGCATATGGGTCCAATAAATTAAAATGTTGCATGTCAAATGTCCAGTAAATTAAAATGTTGCATGTCAAATGTCCAGTAAATTAAAATGTTGCATGTCAAATGTCCAGTAAATTAAAATGTTGCTGTCAAATGTCAAATGTCATGTCAAATGTCCAGTAAATTAAAATGTTGCATGTCACATGTCCAGTAAATTAAAATGTTGCATGTCAAATGTCCAGTAAATTAAAATGTTGCATGTCAAATGTCCAGTAAATTAAAATGTTGCATGTCAAATGTCCAGTAAATTAAAATATTGCATGTCAAATGTCCAGTAAATTAAAATGCTGCATGTCAAATGTCCAGTAAATTAAAATGCTGCATGTCAAATGTCCAGTAAATTAAAATGTTGCATGTCAAATGTCTAGTAAATTAAAATGCTGCATGTCAAATGTCCATAGCTGCTGCTACTCACCTTTTCACCTTCTTTTCGAGGGTGTGTGTGAGGGTTCGTGCCGAGCCCAGCTGTCCCTCCAGTGATCACACCTGGGTCTGTTTCACTTGGAGATCCTGAGAGAGACGCTCCCGCACACAGACACCTGCCTGCACCTCCTCACGAGCCCCCTGTAACTCCCTCTGTACACACTGCAGCTCCCCGCGCACCTCCTCATACTGAAGAAGAGAGGAGAGGTAGAGAGCAGATGGGCAGATAGAAGAGGGGAGAGAAGAGGAGAGAGGAGAGGTAAAGGAGATGGGCAGACGGAGAGAGGAGGAGAAGGGAAAGGAGAGATGGAGAGGAGAGAGAGAGGTAAAGGAGACGGGCAGACGGAGGGAGGAGGACAAAGGAAAGGAGAGATGGAGAGGAGAGAGAGAGGTAAAGGAGACAGGCAGATGGAGAGAGGAGGAGAAAGGAAAGGAGAATGGAGGAAAGGAGAGATGGAGAGGAGAGAGAGAGGTAAAGGAGACGGGCAGACGGAGAGAGGAGGAGAAAGGAAAGGAGAGATGGAGAGGAGAGAGAGGTAAAGGAGACGGGCAGACGGAGAGAGGAGGACAAAGGAAAGGAGAGAGAGAGAGGAGAGAGAGGTAAAGGAGAGCAGGGCAGACGGAGAGAGGAGGACAAAGGAAAGGAGAGATGGAGAGGAGAGAGAAATAAAGGAGACGGGCAGACGGAGAGTGGAGGAGAAAGGAAAGGAGAGATGGAGAGGAGAGAGAGGTAAAGGAGATGGGCAGACGGAGGGAGGAGGACAAAGGAAAGGAGAGATGGAGAGGAGAGAGAGAGGTAAAGGAGATGGGCAGACGGAGGGAGGATGACAAAGTAAAGGAGAGATGGAGAGGAGAGAGAGAGGTAAAGGAGACGGGCAGACGGGGAGAGGAGGACAAAGGAAAGGAGAGATGGAGAGGAGAGAGAAATAAAGGAGACGGGCAGACGGAGAGAGGAGGACAAAGGAAAGGAGAGATGGAGAGGAGAGAGAAATAAAGGAGACGGGCAGACGGAGAGAGGAGGACAAAGGAAAGGAGAGATGGAGAGGAGAGAGAGAGGTAAAGGAGACGGGCAGACGGAGAGAGGAGGAAAGGACAATGGAGGAAGAGGAGAGATGGAGAGGAGAGAGGGTAAGAGAGGTAAGGAGACGGGCAGACGGAGAGAGGAGGAGAAAGGAAAGGAGAGATGGAGAGGAGAGAGGAGGAGAAAGGAAAGGAGAGGGGAGAGGAGAGACGGAGAGAGGAGGAGAAAGGAAAGGAAAGGAGAGATGGAGAGGAGAGAGAGGTAAAGGAGACGGGCAGACGGAGAGAGGAGGACAAAGGAAAGGAGAGATGGAGAGGAGAGAGAGGTAAAGGAGACGGGCAGACGGAGAGAGGACAAAGGAAAGGAGAGATGGAGAGGAGAGAGAGGTAAAGGAGACGGGCAGACGGAGAGAGGAGGAGAAAGGAAAGGAAGATGGAGAGATGGAGAGGAGGGGAGAGGAGAGAGTAAAGGAGACGGGCAGACGGAGAGAGGAGGACAAAGGAAAGGAGAGATGGAGAGGAGAGAGAGAGGTAAAGGAGACGGGCAGACGGAGAGAGGAGGACAAAGGAAAGGAGAGATGGAGAGGAGAGAGAGAGAGAGGTAAAGGAGACGGGCAGACGGAGAGAGGAGGACAAAGGAAAGGAGAGATGGAGAGGAGAGAGAGGTAAAGGAGACGGGCAGACGGAGAGAGGAGGACAAAGGAAAGGAGAGATGGAGAGGAGAGAGAGGTAAAGGAGACGGGCAGACGGAGAGAGGAGGACAAAGGAAAGGAGAGATGGAGAGGAGAGAGAGAGGTAAAGGAGACGGGCAGACGGAGAGAGGAGGACAAAGGAAAGGAGAGATGGAGAGGAGAGAGAGGTAAAGGAGACGGGCAGACGGGGAGAGGAGAGAGAGGTAAAGGAGATGGGCAGACGGAGGGAGGAGGACAAAGGAAAGGAGAGATGGAGAGGAGAGAGAGAGGTAAAGGAGACGGGCAGACGGAGAGAGGAGGACAAAGGAAAGGAGAGATGGAGAGGAGAGAGAAATAAAGAGAGGGCAAGGAGGAGAAAGGGCAGACAGAGAGGAGGACAAAGGAAAGGAGAGATGGAGAGGAGAGAGAGAGAGAGGTAAAGGAGACGGGCAGACGGGAGAGGAGGACAAAGGAAAGGAGAGATGGAGAGGAGAGAGGTAAAGGAGACGGGCAGACGGAGGGAGGAGGAGAAAGGAAAGGAGAGATGGAGAGGAGAGAGAGGTAAAGGAGATGGGCAGATGGAGGGAGGAGGAGAAAAGAAAGGAGGGATGGAGAGGAGAGAGAGAGGTAAAGGAGACGGGCAGACGGAGAGAAGAGGCAAGGGAGAAGAGCAGACAGAGAGAGGGTAGATATCAGCTCAATAATGTCAGGAAACCAGGAAATAACCATTTAAAGAATACACCAGAAAAACACCATTTACTTCCTGACATAGTAGTAGTACACACTAGTCTAGGTGCCAGTCTGTTCTTGCTTTAACCAACTTGGTATGACAACAACATAGCATTTGGCTAAAAGCAACAACAGACAGGTGTTTAGGCTACAGCATGAGAGGAAAAGCATGTTAAGAGTATTAAACCAGCTGAGCAAAGTACTGCATTGTTGTTGTTTTACAGCTCAATATCCTTTCTCTACAGTAATCATCACCTAACTCAGATCACAACTTTGTCTGCCTCGTGAACTGAACACAATACCTTAACTTAACATAGGCCTCGTACCTTGACAGTCTGTTTGTTGAGGGAGGTCTGCGTGCTGTCCAGCTGCAGCTGTTTCTGCTGTCTCTCTCTGTTCAGCCTCTCCTGCTGGACCTGCAGCTCCTTGACCTTCTGCAAGGCCCGGCCAGGCAGGCCCACCGTCCAGTCCTCCTCTGCCCAGCTCATCCCCTCCCGATCAGGGTAGATCCCTCAGACACCAGGGTTGGTACACTGGAGAACCAGCCTGGTAAGACCAATATGCCCCAGGAAGTTAAGGCTGGAATAGAAAGAGACAGTGATGTTGAATAAAGTAGAAGAAATAGGACGAAGATCTATCTCACAGCTTGCCTTAGTTTGAACCTCGTAACCAAGCTTGTCAGTTTTCACCAGCACATTAACACAACACAGACAGTCTTCGTCAGGACAAGACACTTTTCAGGAGGCATGTTGGATTCAAATCCAACTTCGATGAGTGTTTAGTCTTATGTTTATTGTTCTGCACAACACCGTGTGCATGTTTTCACTTCTGGAGGAGCCTAAGGCTGAGGCAGCTCCTCTGGCTTATGTATGGCTGGCATTGCAAAAACTATTGTTTCATCTTTCTCTAGTGTGACAACAATCACATTGTGGTTAGAATGAAAGGTATGCCAAGTAACATGCTGCTTTGAAACCTTCCTTCATTCTAGGTAGAGGCCATAGTGCAATTCACAGCTCAAAGTTCAAAACTGTTTACAGTATTTAGCTACAACTGATCATAGCAACAAAGTTACTTGGAAATACTGCTTGACAATAAATAATAACGTGTTGAGGAGACAGCAGTGGCAGCGTCCCTCAGACGAACAAGACAGGAACATATTCAGAGTCGGTCTCTAGCCAGGATTGTCACGCTCGTCTTCAACCACCACTTGGATGAAATCAGGACTGTGGAGTAAGACAATATTGTTGTCTGTTTGATTCACTGAAACACACCATGTAACACTCAATGGCATTGTTTTGAATATTCAAATAGTAAGTTAGCTAGCTAGTATTAATGTATACTTTAGCTAGATATGTAATGACAGTAGAAAGAAAGGAAAAACCATTAGCCACCTAGACAGTATTGACAATTCTACGCTGGGTTATCTTGCCAGCCAGCTAGTTAAAATTAGCCAATCCAGACTAACCATTAGACAGGTAGACATGGGTTACCATTTACAGTGGGGCAAAAAAGTATTTAGTGAGCCACCAATTGTGCAAGTTTTCCCACTTAAAAAGATGAGAGAGGCCTGTAATTTTCATCACAGACACACTATGACAGACAAAATTAGAAAAAAATCCAGAAAATCACATTGTATGATTTTTAATGAATTTATTTGCAAATTATGGTGGAAAATAAGTATTTGGTCACCTACAAACAAGCAAGATTTATGACTCTCACAGACCTGTAACTTCTTCTTTAAGAGGCCCTCTGTCCTCCACTCGTTACCTGTATTAATGGCACCAGTTTGAACTTGTTATCAGTATAAAAGACACCTGTCCACAACCTCAGTCACACTCCAAACTCCACTATGGCCAAGACCAAAGAGCTGTCAAAGGACACCAGAAACACAATTGTAGACCTGCACCAGGCTGGGAAGACTGAATCTGTAATAGGTAAGCAGCTTGGCTTGAAGAAATCAACTGTGGGAGCAATTATTAGGAAATGGAAGCTCCACGCAAGATCTCACCCCGTGGGGTCAAAATGATCACAAGAACGGTGAGCAAAAATCGCAGAACCACACGGAGGGACCTAGTGAATGACCTGCAGAGAGCTGGGACCAAAGAAACAAAGCCTACCATCAGCAAGGGCATTGAAGATGAAATGTGGCTGGGTCTTTCAGCATGACAATGATCCCAAACACAACGAAGGAGTGGCTTCGTAAGAAGCATTTCAAGGTAATGGAGTGGCCTTGCCAGTCTCCAGATCTCAACCCCATAGAAAATCTTTGGAGGGAGTTGAAAATCCATTTTGCCCAGCAACGGCCCCAAAACATCACTGCTCTAGAGGAGATCTGCATGGAGGAATGGGACAAAATACCAGCAACAGTGTGTGAAAACCTTGTGAAGACTTGACCTCTGTCATTGCCAATGAAGGGTATATAACAAAGTATTGAGATAAACTTTTGTTTTGACCAAATACTTATTTTCCACCATAATAAGCAAATAAATTCATTAAAAATCCTACAATGTGATTTGGGGGATTATTTTCTCTCTTTTTTTCTGTCATAGTTGAAATGTACCTATGATGAAAATTACAGGCCTCTCTCATCTTTTTAAGTGGGAGAACTTGCACAATTGGTGGCTGACTAAATACTTTTTTGCCCCACTGTAAATCCGATACTCTCCATGTCCAGATCCAGTTTATACTGATGTAAAATCCAAATGCTCCAATGCGACTTCAGATCCACTCATATTTGTTCCTTCACAGGGGGCAGCAGAATATAGGTTTAATGGAAGTATTTCTGCAGCAGCGTGACTGGTGATGGCTTCAAAATCTGCTAGCGTTTCAACTCAACAACTGCATGCTAAAAAAAAACACGAGTCTCGTGCAGCCCAAGCCAACAAAAAACGATTGGACACGAGGCGGCGGTCAGTGACGTGTGGTCAGAATGGAGGAGGAAATTAAAACCTCTTGGATGACACCTAGCGATGAAAGATTGTACTGTATGATGAAACTATAAATAGAGAGAGATTTTAGAGGGGGTTTTAAGCTTTTCTTTAGTCTTCGACCACAAGTTATTATATTATAATCATTGCAGAAAATATGAAGAGATCCTTCATTATCTCTGGATACAGATTCTGTTCATGTTATGATGCTCCCCCCTACCCCCATCCACCCATCCAACTCAGTCTCACTCATTAGTAGGCTACAGCAATCTCATCCACCAGCCGTCACTCTCTCTTCCTCACTCTCTCTTTCTCTCTCTGTCCACCCATGTTCTCTCTCTCTCTCTCTCTCTCTCCTTTTCTCTCTCTCTCTCTCCTTTTCTCTCTCTCTCTCTCTCTCTCTCCTTTTCTCTCTCTCTCTCTCCTTTTCTCTCTCTCTCTCTCTCTCTCTCTCCTTTTCTCTCTCACTCTCTCTCTCTCTCTCTCTCTCTCTCTCTCTATATATATATATATATATATGGGGATGTGGTTATTCTCTAACCCCCCCCCTTGGTTTCCACACCACTCAGCATTGAGGCGGCTTTACCTCATGCGCAGACCTAATCTCAGATTACGCTCAAATCCAGACGACGATACCTGGAACTGCATCGGAGTTATTAGGATGAGTTATTAGGACGATGATCATGATCTAAATATAATAGTTTTTGATGTTACTATTTTGTCACTAATGAGGTAGTTTTCCTATATGTGCCTAGGTCTTCCAGGAAGATTGGAAATACCTTGCCAATGTCATACTCAGCTCACTATCGGTCTAGGGGTTCTATAAACATTTATCTGAGGTTTATCATTTCAATTTAATCAATGCAAGTATCATTGACAAAACCCACACCATTCCTTTACCAACCAGCATCTAAGTGGAGTCATTAAGCAGGATTCCTCGCTGAAGATATTGCTTGTGTTTTACTGTATATTTAAGGTCCAGTGTCTCTGTTTTGATTCACAGATGACATAACAAAACTGCTGGTACCCCCTGCTGCTACGCTGCTCTAGTTGGCTGACTGGATATGTACAGACTGACACGTCTAGCAACACCTCCATGTGTGCTTATGAGGTTAGTCCTGTTGTGAAGTAAAATACCTGTCAATCACTCTGTGTTTTAATACAGGATTACATTCATTGTCAATCCCAAACAAACACACATACCTATCTGCCACGGACCTTCGAGGTAGCAAGCTGGTCAGTTAGGAGTGTGTAGGAGTTTACATTTTTACATTTTCTTTTTAACAGTACATTTTTTCAAGTTGCATACCAAAGACAACAGAAACATATTTTTTTTATACTGTGAAATTAATGTAATTGTCTGCATATTGATAAGAAGAGGATTTGTAACAAACAAAGAGACTATTTAATAATTGACTCATAGAATTTTGTAAAGGTAAGCTATCAAACTTATGTTTGACTACAGGTAAATGTACTTTTACATGGTGTCTTGAAAAGGGCAGGACATCTTCAGACAAAAATACATTGTTGCAGTGATTCTAATTACCTGTAGTTGCAGTTCTCTCAATCAAGTATCCCCAGGTATGTTTCTTTGCCGAATGAAGCACTTATCTGATTAAGATTTAAGAACAAATTTAAACA
Organism: Oncorhynchus masou masou; assembly: GCF_036934945.1. Lineage (NCBI taxonomy): Eukaryota > Metazoa > Chordata > Actinopteri > Salmoniformes > Salmonidae > Oncorhynchus > Oncorhynchus masou. Next base: position 16,879,293 of record NC_088220.1, on the reverse strand, counting down.
ATTAAGATGCATAAAACATTTACTTCAAAAATGTTTTGTATTAATATCCTGTATCGTATAGCATGAATTTGCAGCATGAAAACACTTTCAAGAACTTGTATTGGTCCCATCCCTAGATGTTCCCCTGGTCAGCAGTGTTTTCTCTGGAGCCAAAGGTGCCTGGACAGCGTACGGCAGAAGAACTAGTCACCAATACTCTGATGCTGGAGCTGGGTGCCATGGTGAAGCGCACCGAACGTATCCGCCTGGAGAGGGTGACACAAGAGGGCCGGCGCCGACGCAGCTCCTCCTCTGCTGACTATAGATGGCTGGCCACTGCCCCCACCCACCAACCCTACGAGCTGACCCCCCGAGATCTGATAGAACTGCAGGACCTGTGTGCCAGGGTGCCACCATCTCAGTGTGGCCCTGTCATTGTCAGGTGGGACTTTGTACCTTATGAGTGTCAGAGAGGTGTATGTACACTACACATCAAATCAAATTGTATTTGTCACATGCGCCAAATACAACAGGTGTAGACCTTACAGTGAAACACTTACTTACAAGCCCTAAACCAACAATGCAGTTTTAAGAAAAATAAGTGTTAAGAAAGTATTTAAAATAAGCTGAAGTAAAAAAGAAAGGAAGAAAAGAAAGAAAAATAGAAAATAGCAAATAATTAAGGAGTAACAATTAAATAACAGTAGCGAGGCTATATACAGGTGGTACCGGTACAGAGTCAATGTGCGGGGGCATCGGTTAGTCGAGGTAATATGTACATGTAGGTAGAAGTAAAGTGACTATGCATAGATAATAGAGAGTAGCAGCAGCATAAAAATGGGAGTGGGGGGGTTCAATGCAAATAGTTCAGGTAGCCATTTGATTAGCTGTTCAGGAGTCTTATGGCTTGGGGGTAGAAGCTGTTTAGAAGCCTTTTGGACCTAGACTTGGTGCTCCGGTACCACTTGCCGTGCGGTAGCAGAGAGAACAGTCTATGACTAGGGTGGCTGGAGTCTTTGACAATTTTTAGGGCCTTCCTCTGACACCGCCTGGTATAGAGGTTCTGGATGGCAGGAAGCTTGGCCCCAGTGATGTACTGGGCCGTACGCACTACCCTCTGTAGTGCCTTGCGGTCGGAGGCCGAGCAGTTGCCATACCAGGCAGTGATACAACCAGTCTGGATGCTCTCGATGGTGCATCTGTAGAACTTTTTGAGGATCTGAGGACCAATGCCAAATCTTTTCAGTCTTCTGAGGGGGAATTGGCGTTGTTGTGCCCTCTTCACGACTGTCTTGGTGTGCTTGGTCCATGATAGTTTGTTGGTGATGTGGACACCAAGGAACTTGAAGCTCTCAACCTGCTCCACTACAGCCCCATCGATGAGAATGGGGACTTGCTCGGTCCTCCCTTTCCTGTTGTCCACAATCATCTCCATTGTCTTGATCACATTGAAGGAGAGGTGGTTATCCTGGCATCACACTGCCAGGTCTCTGACCTCCTCCCTATAGGCTGTCTCATCGTTGTCGGTGATCAGGCCTACCACTGTTGCGTCGTCTGCAAACTTGATGGTGTTGGAGTCGTGCTTGGCCATGCAGTCATGGGTGAACAGGGAGTTCAGGAGGGGACTGAGCATGCACCCCTGAGGGGCCTCCGTGTTGAGGATCAGCGTGGCAGATGCGTTGTTACCTACCCTGACCACCTGGGGGCGGCCCGTCAGGAAGTCCAGAATCCAGTTGCAGAGGGAGGTGTTTAGTCCGAGGGTCCTTAGCTTAGTGATGAGCTTTGAGGTCACTATGGTGTTGAACACTGAGCTGTAGTCAATGAATAGCATTCTCACATAGGTGTTCCTTTTGGGAAAGGGCAGTGTGGAGTGCAATAGAGGTTGCATCATCTGTGGATCTGTTGGGACAGTATGCAAATTGGAGTGGGTCTAAGGTTTCTGGGATAATGGTGTTGATGTGAGCCATGACCAGCCTTTCAAAGCACTTCATGGCTACAGACGTGAGTGCTACTGGTTGGTAGTCATTTAGGCAGGTTACCTTGGTGTTCTTGGGCACAGGGACTATGGTGGTCTGCTTGAAACATGTTGGTATTACAGACTCGGTCAGGAACAGGTTGAAAATATCAGTGAAGACACCTGCCAGTTGGTCAGCATATGCTCAGAGTACACGTCCTGGTAATCCGTTTGGCCCAGAGGCCTTGTGAATGTTGACCTGTTTAAAGGTCTTACTCACATCGGCTACGGAGAGTGGGATCACACAGTTGTCCGGAAAAGCTGATGCTCTCATGCATGCTTCAGTGTTGCTTGCCTCGAAGCGAGTATAGAAGTTATTTAGCTCATCTGGTAGCCTTGTATCACTGGGCAGCTCTCAGCTGTGTTTCCCTTTGTAGTTCGTAATTGTTTGCAAGCCCTGCCACATCCGACGAACATCGGAGTCGGTGTAGTACGATTCAATCTTAGTCCTGTAGACGCTTTGCCTGTTTGATGATTCATCGGAGGGCATAGCGGGATCAATGCCATACTTCTCAATACCATGGGAAGAATTCCGGAACATATTCCAGTCTGTGCTAGAAAAACAGTCCTGTAGTTTAGCATCTGCGTCATTTGTCCACTTATCCTGAATGTCTCAGGTAGATAATGGAGATGGATTAATCATCATTCTCAACAGATCCACCTTTATCTCTCTATCAACATCAAACAAACTCCTTTTTTACCTTTGTCCTCTACCCAGGTTCAGGAATCTGGTGACAAAGACCGAGCCGGAAGTTTACGAGGTGGCTCGTCTGTTCCGCACAGTTCTACGTGACTGTGTGGAGGGTGAAGAGGAGGAAGAGGAGACGAGGATGAGGTCAGCCGGCTGGGACAAACAACGCAGCAAGAGCCTCTCTTTTGTAACCTTCCGCTCCAAGTTCCGCCCCGCACCCTTCAGGGGCGGGGGCCTTGGCGAGTCGCGCGGCAACCTGCAGGAGGAGTCGAGCTGGTACGAGGAAGAGGTGGAGGAGCAGGAGGGAGCAGCAAATGTGGCGAGAGCGGCCAGGAAGGGGAGGAGCATGAGCATGCCTGATATCACCCCCATTGAACAGAGTGCACTTGGCTGAGAGAGGGAGGGACAACTGCTGATGTAAAAAGGGCTTTATAAAATACATCTGATTGATTGAGGAAGGGAGGAATGGGACAAAGAAAGGAATGTCGAGAAGTCAAATATGTCTCAAGATGAGACATGCAACATTGACAGCTCACACCTCAGCAGATTTCCACTTACTCTTCAGATAAAAAGATGCAGCTGTATCAAACATATACTAGAGTGGAAATGCAAGCTTAGCCAGCAGATGTATGCCATAATATTTCAAACATTGTTTTTATTGTGAATTACATTTTCTGAACGTGTTAAACACTTGAAATGCAAAATTAACTAGATTTTGAATGCATAAAATAAAACCTTATTTTTCAACAGATCCTTGATAATGAGTTTGTGTGTGGATTCTATACAATGAGTCCATTACTACTGTTCCAGTCCTTTGGTTGTGATTGTTACTCTATACGTTAATTCTATTAACCTCCTATAATACTCTTACTCAGTAAAGAATTGGAGTCCTTTGTACTTCCCCATAGTTATTTTTTAATATGCACTTATTTCCAATATATTAGCACTTTATACACTTTAGAAGTCAAGGCATTTGGCAAAAAAAGGGAAGAAATAGGAGTGTTTTCTTATTAACAAAGTCGTTAAATAATGGCCTGTACATAAACGTCTGTCCTCAGAGATAGAGAGGAAGAGGACAGTCTCCAGTAAAGCAGTAAGGTCCAAACTGGCCAGTTGCAGAGAGGATTGATAGAGAAAGTCACTTCACTAGTGTACATTCAGCCCTTCATACCGAGTCAGAACCATCAATATGTCACCTGTTATTAACAGCTGTTATAACCTGTTATTAACAGCTGTTATAACCTGTTATTAACAGCTGTTATAACCTGTTATTAACAGCTGTTATAACCTGTTAATAGCAGCTGTTATAACCTGTTAATAGCAGCTGTTATAACCTGTTAATAGCAGCTTATAACCTAATAGCAGCTGTTATAACCTGTTAATAGCAGCTGTTATAACCTGTTAATAGCAGCTGTTATTAATAGCAGCTGTTATATAATAGCAGCTGTTATAACCTGTTAATAACAGCTGTTATAACCTGTTAATAACAGCTGTTATAACCTGTTAATAGCAGCTGTTATAACCTGTTAATAACAGCTGTTATAACCTGTTAATAGCAGCTGTTATAACCTGTTAATAGCAGCTGTTATAACCTGTTAATAGCAGCTGTTATAACCTGTTAATAAGGGTTTCTCTCAAGTGACAATACAAAGTAATGACATATGGTGCCATTTGAGACCCATCCGATTCCCTATTTAGTACACTACTTTTGTCCAGGGCCCATAAAGCTCTGATCAAAGTAGTGCACTGTATAGGAAGTGGCATTTGGGACACACAACAGGTAACAGTATTCAAAGTGACCCCAGCTGACTTGCTGGCAGGTAAAGCAGATCATCGAAACTGTTCATTCTGCAATAACAGTGTTATGTAACTTGTTATAAACTGTTTGGGTCGGACTCGTCACATTGTGTTTATGATTGGATCTATGAAGGGAATGTCCTCTTCAGGTTAAACCACCTTTAACCCTCCTTTACTTCATAAAACAACAGCTCATACCACAGGTGTCGTCACATTTCTTTGAAATTGAAAGTACCCATTTGGCAAATAAGGAAGCTTGAAAGCTTGAAAGTCCCCCAACAAAACAAAAAATGTTTTCACTCATGCGTGGTGCGAATGATAGAGCGAGAAGTGCTTAAAGTCCCTCTCTTTAATAAGAGGATAAGAATGAGAAACAAAAACTAGAATACATAATTACAATATGAGAAAGAAAACTCCAGTATTTTGTGTGCTTAGACAGGAAGTTAATGAGTAAGCCCTTCCTGTCTTACCACCAATCAACACTACGAGGCATAAAATAAAATTAACCAAAAACCAAAACTAGTTTGCAGAATCAAACCATTAAATAGCAATTTTTGATTAAATGTTTTATGATGATTTAGTCTCTAAAGTAACAAAGAACAGAATGACAAGAATTCTGGTCATACTATAAAGTGTTTCGATACCATATCCTTTTCATTACAGGTAGTTCCTTAATCTCTGTGGGGGGAGAACTACTATAATTTGTTGGTCTGCTGGACCTCAAGTCCCAAACCGTCCAATAACACTCCATTCCCACTGCCCCGGTGCCGTGGCAACCCCTCATCTCAGTCCAAGCTTTCCCATGGTCTTATTTCAGACAGCATGACCCCACCTGAACTATTGCTCGACCACTGTTTTATAGGAGTGACACAACCTATCAGAAGAGACACTAGGAGTGACACAACCTCAGACCCCCCCCCCTCCTTCCTTCTCTTCTTCATGATTCCCTTCTGTCGCTGTCGTTTCTCCCTGCTCAGGCGAGGAAAACCACAAAGACGATGAAGAAGACAATGAGGACGAGGAAAATCTTGACCATAAGCCAGCGGTTGGAGGACACAGACTGGAAGTACTTTAGGATCTCTGTGTGAGCCATGTCCACGTTGAGCTGAGTGTCCTCCACGTTAGCATCAATCCTACAGGGGAGGACAGGAACAAACACATAGGGCTTTAGATAAAGATCTGGCAGTGCTCAAGCATCTCAAAGTTCCTCCTCTGTTCCCCCCCACGTCTCTCTCCCTCCCTCACCTCTGTACAGTCTCCTCCTGCTCCTTCACCATATGCGCCAGTTGCTGGAAGATGGAACCCAGCTCTACGATGGTGCTCTCAATGTTCTGCATGGTGTCTGCACGGCTCTGGATGTATGAGTCCTGCACCACAGAGAAAAAGCATTATAGTAACACTGACAGACACAATACAGGTAATAAAGTGTTTGTACCTGCTCATCAATGAGCTGGAGCTGTAGAGGGTTAGACTGGTTGTCCATGTTGATTGCCACCTCACCCCCCATACTCCTGGACTCATCCTGCATCAACACTGAACTCTCTGGCAGAGGAGATGGTCAGTTTAAAAGTTTGGTGATGAAATTCCAAGAGACATTTGTGAAGTTATCTGGTGTAGGAATGAGAGGCTGAAGGTGAGATAAACATGGTGTTCTATCTTACTGAAGTTGTTGGCGAGGAGAGGAGAAGAAGAGGAGATAGGAGGCTGAGAGAACTGTTCTCTCCTGCTCTTCTGCTGCTTCAGGTTCTAGAGACAGAGAGGGACAGAGTGTCATGTTTACTGTACATTTTTATTGTTTATTATCTACTTCACTTGCTTTGGCAATGTTAACATATGTTTCCCATGCCAATAAATCCCTTCAATCAAATTGAAAGAGAACGAAAGAGAAAGAACGATAATCTCAACCTAGCATTATTAGAATTCTTCAGGTTCAGTGACAGAAAGTTCCAGTGAATCTTACCTCTGTTCTTACTTCTAGAACCGACTTGAAGTCATTGGACATGGATGCCAGTTTGGACTGCAACAAAACAAAAATCTGGTTGTTGATTATTAAATCCTCAGGTTTCATATGGCTACATCATTTTACTCATCCACACCAGTTACATAATGCAGTAGAGAGGCACTGGCAGTCAGACCTGCAGGGAGACGACGATGGTGTTGGAATGGGTCTGGATGTGTCTGCCGCTGGGAGCTCCACGTGAACGGATCAGATCCTGCAGCTGGGCTATCTGCTTGTTCAGGCTGTTAATGTCCTGAGAGGGGAATAGTGGGAGACAGGCGGAGGGAGTCAAACGGGGCACAGAGCGGTTACACATCGACTGCGCCCACTAAAACAGACAAGTTTGCCTCTTGACTAGAGATTCCACCTGACTGACTGGTCATCATGTTTGCCATTAATGACGAGAGACAGCCGACTGTTATGGTATCTGTGTCAACGCAAAAACAAAACAAAAAAATCTCACCTGCTTGATGATGTAGGTTAACTCTTCAATCTCCACTGCCTTGTCATCAAATAGAGATTTTCTTTTAGCCACTAAAAAGGTCAAAACAGTCATATATCCAGAACTTTGACAAAACAAGTTACTCAAAATTGTTATTCATGAGAAATGTTAAAACATAAATATTGCTATATACTTACATATAGTGAGTTTCTCTAGTTTAGCAAACGTATTACTCAGGTCTTTTCCTATTCTCCTGGAGGGATTCAAAACAACAGGAGATTGGCATCAGTCATGGGCCAAAACATGAAAACAGTGAAAGGAATCTGCTAACGCATGTACATAGCTGCATGAAGGTGCAGGTACTTTACCCTGCACCTTAGAAACTTCTGCCCTATGTACATTGTCATGGAACACATACTGTTTCACCCACTTCATATGTATATACTGTATTCTAGTCAAGGCTCATCCTATATAACTACTGCAGTACACACTTTATCTATTCATATACGGTCCATACACACCATTGTATGCATAAATATATATTTATATTCCGGAATCTGACCTTGGTCGTTCTGATATTTCTTCTTTTTGAGATGTGTGTTTTGTATTGTTAGGTATTACTGCACTGTTGGAGCTAGAAACATAAGCATTTCACAGGACCTGCCATAACATCTGGTAAATATGTGTATGCAACCAATACAATTTGATTTGTAAGATAACAGAAAAGAACAGACTGCATTCCAAAGAGATCACACTGAGCTACAATGTGATCAAAACACCATGGAGAAACTAACAGCAACAACTGGCTATTTACTAAACTTCAAACCAGACACACAAGTGTCAGCGACACCTCTGAGAAAATGGGTTGTGCACTGTAAATTAGTTGGCTGGCTCTTTGGGTGAGATTGGTGGCAGTGGCACTGGCAGTTGGACTCACTTGGCCATGAGGGTGAAGTCACTGCGTTGCTTGAGAGCACTGAGGGCCGGCTTGGTGGGCTGAACACCATTCTGCAGAACGAGAGAGAAGCATGAAAATAGTGATCATGGTTCCAGATTACATGAGGGAAAATGCATAAGAAACTATCATTTGGCTACTTCAACATCACTGCCCTTGGGTCTCCCATACCTACATACCTGTCTGGTCTGTAGGGATTTGCAAGCGGACTGAAACTCATTGGTGCGATCCCTGCACGTCATCCTGGTGCAGGTATATGACCAGGAAGGGTCTGAATGATCTTGGTAGTGTCCTGGAGACGGTCCGTGCTCCGTGGAAAGTCGCTACACCTCCTGACGTCAACTCCTAACAGCGAGGCGTCGATCCGTGTCCATTGATGTTCACATATACATAATCAATGTACACACATCTGTACTGATAGGAGGAACAGAAACGAATTCAAGTAAAGTGACATTTTGCTAGGTGGTCACCGATGCCCCGCGCTGCCTAAATAACTTAATTATCTAGTTAGATATTTACCAATACTACGTCTCGGTTTTATTTAGAAATTCAGCTTGCCCCCCCACATAATAGCTAGCTAGTAGCAAGTTAGCTAATGTTAGCATAGCCAACATTACCACTGAAATAGAAACGTTACCAGACACTGGCATGACAGTAATACAATATCAAATTATTGCTAAGATTAGCTAGAAAAAAAACTGTTGTCATATACATGGTCTTAGGCATTGAGCTATTTCGTTACTCCAAGCTGACGTTATTTAAAGAGTCGACTCCATCACAGCTGATTATGTTTTGCTAACCCTAGCGACGTGGCTTGAATGTTTTGTTTGAAGAACGAAAACTTTATCTCATAACCCCTCAAATCAAACGTATATATCTAGTTTTACTCGATAAACGTTATAAAATTCAACTTACTATTCGCGAACTTCCACAAGACTTCACAGATATGTCGATGTTTTTAGCAAGCCGAGTCTGATGGAATGAAAGTTTGAATCCGGGTCATTTCCGGAAGCTGACGTCATTGCCACGTCCACCACTGCTTGAGCCCCAGCCAAAATACACCACCAGATGTCGCCATATGTTATGTTTTGTAAACATATGTCAACTAAAGCAGTATTCAAGCCAACTTGCTGTTTGTTATTGTTTCTTCTAGGTTTAAAGGCGGTTGACATACAATACATGTTGCGTTACTGCCACCGACTAGACTGGGGTATAAAATCCCTTATACCTGGCTTGGAAAAGGAAAAAAAAATGATCATAAACAAATACCTTCCCATCTAACCCACCCAATGCCACTACTTAAACCTATCTACTCCTACCTCAGGCCAAGGGCCTGGAAGAACGAGAAACCACAACTCTACACCCTGTAACTCTTCTGATATGAAATCTCGTACACCCAAATACTTCTCTGCAGGTGCCTCTACAACCTTTATTTTCTGTGACTTACATTTCATCCAATCTTACTGATGCGGCAGGTAGCCTAGTGTTTAGAGCGTTGGGCCAGTAACGAATGGTTGCTGGATCAAATCCCCGAGCTGACAAGGTAAAAATCTGTTGTTCTGCCCCTGAACATGGCAGTTAAAACTTCTTCAGGATCGGTGGGTCCCCCACCGGACGGTTGAGCTAACGCAAGCTAATGCGATTAGCATGAGGTTGTAAGTGTAACAGTATAGCTTCCATCCCTCTCCTCGCCCCTACCTGGGCTCAAACCAGAGACCCTCTCCCCATATAACAACTGCCTCCCACGAAGCATCGTTACCTCTGGCTCCACAAAAGCCACGGCCCATGCAGAGCAGGGGAACAACTACTTCAAGGTCTCAGAGCGAGTGACGTCACCGATTGAAACGCTATTAGCACGCACCCCGCTAACTAGCTAGCCATTTCACATCCGTTACATAAGTAATAATACAATTTCCCAGGACAGACATATCTGATATATGAAAGCTTAAATTCTTGTTCATCTAACTGCACAGTCAGATTTGGGTATGTCATTTTAGGTGAAAATTTAAGGGGCAGATCCTCCCTGTAAGGCAGTCATTGTAAATAATACTTTGCTCTTAACTAACTTGCCTAATTAAATAAGGTTCCATTTTTTGTTGTTGTTAAATACATCACTAATTTCCCTATCCCTCTACTGGCATAGATCTACTACTCACACAAATCCTCTCAGGATCCCTCCCTTTTGACCCATCTTCCTCTACTTTCTTCACTGCCTCAGCATACAACACCCTCTGTACTAACCCTGGTAACCTCAATCTGCTTCTCTTGGACCAGACACTTCTGATCCCCAGCCCCATGGGCACCCTTACAATTAACACATATAGCTTCTTTCCCCAATAGAACACTTTCCTTTGTCTCATGCCCTTCTACACACTTCTCACACCTCGGAACCTGCCCCCTACACTAATGCCACATGCCCAGAAGCTTGACACTTGAGACAACGTAATGGATTCGGTACAAAAGCTCAGAGGATAACTGAAATATCCCAACATCACTTTGTGGGACAAACACAAACAATTATCACAAGACCTCTTCGGGTTACCTTCACCAATTCCACAGCACCCAACTCCATTTTCACCCACCTTGTAACCACATACAGTGCATTTGTAAAGTATTCAGACCCCTTGACTTCTTCCACATTTTGTGACGTTACAGCCTTATTCTAAAATGTATTAAATTGTTTATTTTTTCTTCACCAATCAACACACGGACAAAGCAAGAACAGGTTTATAGATTTTTTTGCAAATGCATTAAATATTAAAAACCAAAATACATTATTTACGTACCTATTCAGACCCTTGCTATGAGACTCAAAATTGAGCTCAGGTGCATCCTGTTTCCATTGATCATCCTTGAGATATTTCTACAACTTTGAGTCAGTCTGTGGTAAATTCAATTGATTGAACATGATTTGGAAAGGCACACACCTGTCTATATAAAGGTCCCACAGTTGACAGTGCATGTCAGAGCAAAAACCAAGCCATGAGGTCAAAGGAATTGTCCGTAGAGCTCCGAGACAGGATTGTGTTGAGGCACAGAACTGGGGAAGGGTACCAAAAACTGTCTGCAGCATTGAAGGTCCCCAAGAACACAGTGGCCTCCATCATTCTTAAATGGAAGAAGTTTGGAACCACCAAAACACTTCCTAGAGCTGACCGCCCAGGCCAAACTGAGCAATCGGGGGAGAAGGGCCATGGTCATTGAGGTGACCAAGAACCTGATGATCAGTCTGTGGAGATGGGAGAACCTTCCAGAAGGACAACCATCTCTGTAGCATTCCACCAATGCAGCCTTTATGATAGAGAGGCCAGACAGAAGCCACTCCTCAGTAAAAGTCACGACAGCCCACTTTGAGTTTGCCAAAAGGCATCTAAAGGAGAAACAAGATTCTCTGGTCTGATGAAACCAAGATTGAACTCCTTGGCCTGAATACCAAGCATCACATCTGGAGGAAACTTGACACCATCCCTACGGTAAAGCATGGTGTTGGCAGCATCATGCTGTGGAGATGTTTTTCAGAGGGTGGGACTGGGAGACCAGTCAGGGTCGAGGAAAAGATGAACGGAGCAATGTACAGGGAGATCCTTGATGAAAACCTGCTGAAGATTATTTTTGAATAAGCCTGTAAAGAAACAACATGTGGAATAAGTCAATGGGTCTGAATACCAAATGTGCTGTATGGATCAGCCAAAAGGCAGGGATCCACTTTCTCAAACTCTCACGCCTACCATCACAGACTCATCTTTATCCTGACCATCTGTGCAAAGCCTCTGGCTTCGGGAACCAACACTCCTACCATCACAGACTCATCTTTATCCTGACCATCTGTGCAAAGCCTCTGGCTTCGGGAACTTCAACACTCCTACCATCACAGACTCATCTTTATCCTGACCATCTGTGCAAAGCCTCTGGCTTCGGGAACTTCAACACTCCTACCATCACAGACTCATCTTTATCCTGACCATCTGTGCAAAGCCTCGGGCTTCAACACTCCTACCATCACAGACTCATCTTTATCCTGACCATCTGTGCAACTTCAACACTCCTACCATCACAGACTCATCTTTATCCTGACCATCTGTGCAAAGCCTCGGGCTCATCTTTATCCTGACCATCTGGCAACTTCAACACTCCTACCATCACAGACTCATCTTTATCCTGACCATCTGTGCAAAGCCTCGGGCTTCGGGAACTTCCACACACCTGCCATCTTGGATAATTCACTTCGAGAACTTCAGTACACCTGCCATCTTGGATAATTCACTTCGAGAACTTCCACACACCTGCCACCTTGAATAATTCACCCTCATTCACTTCTATTTCTCCTCCAGATGTAGATCCGGCGTATGGCTTGCTCTGCTTACATTTTCCTCCATTCTTCTTCGACAAACCATCTCCCTTTTCCCACCATCTTCAACCAACTCAAGCTCACCATCTACCTCCCTCACTCTCTCCCTCTGACTCTTTTCCCCTTCCATTCATCCTCCGTTTTCCAAGTATGTCTCTTTATGATAATATTGCACTTTTACTAACATACATCTCCTTCTTGCCCTCAAGGGACTAGACTGTATTCATTTGAAACCTGCTTCATACGGGAAAACATTTCAGTAATTGAAAATTAAATGTTATGAACCAGTTAAATGTAACACTATGGTGAAAGGAAAGATATGCGAAGATAGTGTGGCCCTTACAGAGTATAGTGAAGATAACAGTGAATACCAAACTCCAGAATGTGAGAGGGGAAGGGAGGGAGACAAACAGAGGGAAGGCGACATAGCTACACAGATGAATACAGGTAGGGAGATAACATACAGGACTTGCTCAGATCTCATTCTATACCTACTGGCTCCCACATCTTTACCTCAACAAGAGCTGGCATGTTCAGACCACAACTATGTCCTCACCTATCTTCTCCCCTGCTCCTCTCCTATACCCTCTCCTCTCTTTCCCTATAACCTAGACTCTCCGCCCACCTCAATCCTTTCTGTGATAAAAGCCTATGTTCTCTGATAATGCAGGGGAAAAAACTAAACAATATTTGAGTACATTAATATTGTAAATACATTTTACAATATCACCCTACTAGAATCTGTAATTCATCTTCTATTGGCTTCTATGTTCTCTAAAATGATCATTTTTAAACAATGAGTCAAAGCAGCACAGCGATGCATGTTTCCGTAACAGATAACACTGATTGTATTTTCTTTTGTTCACCAAAGTCACAGGGGACTTAAAACATCATTCATCTTCCTGTCAGAGAGACATGGTTGGCCATAGTCAACACACAGAACATACACACATTGTAGGCCTACAATGACATGCACTCTCTCTCCCTCTCCCACACACAGATACCATCTAACAACACACACAGTTCAGATACCGTCAACTACCTGCTTCAACACAGCTGCTGCTACAAAAGCAGAGGAAAACAAGCCTGAAGTTTATCATTAGAAAAATATAGCACTACTCCACACAGAGAAAATGGGAAAAATACAGGAAACCACTTTCCCAGAGAGAGACAGAGAGAGAGACAGAGAAAGAGAGAAAGAGAGAGGGGGGTGAAATAGGGAGTGAAGGATAGAGAGAGAGAAAGAGAAAGAGAGAGAGGAGAGAGAGAGGGGGGAGTGAAGGATAGAGAGAGAGAGCAAAAGCAATGTCTTCTCATTATTTGTTGATTTCAAAAAAGCTTTTGACTCAATTTGGTATGAGAGTCTGCTATACAAATTGATGGAAAGCGGTGTTGGGGAGAAATATACAACATTATACATCACACACATTTCTTTCCACAGGGCCATGGGGTGAGACAGGGATGCAGCTTAAGCCCCACCCTCTTCAACATATATATCAACAAATTGGCGAGAGCACTAAAACAGTCTGCAGCACCCAGCCTCACCCTACTAGAATCTGAAGTCAAATGACTACTGTTTGCTAATGATCTGGTGCTTCTATCCCCAACCAAGGAGAGCCTACAGCAGCACCTAGATCTTTTGCACAGATTCTGTCAGACCTGGGCCCTGACAGTAAATCTCAGTAAGACAAAAATAATGGTGTTCCAAAAATGATCCAGTTACCAGGACCACAAATAAAAATTCCATCTAGACACCATTGCCCTAGAGAACAAAAAACACTATACATACCTGGGCCTAAACATCAGCGCCACAGGTAACTTCCACAAAGCTCTGAACGATCTGATAGACAAGGCAAGAAGGGTCTTCTATGCCGTCAAAAGGAAGATAAAATACTTGAATCAGTTAAGGAACCCATTGCCCTTTACGGTTGTGAGGTCTGGGGTCCACTCACCAACCAGGAGTTCACAAAATGGGACAAACACGAAATTGAGACTCTGCATGCACAATTCTGCAAAAATATACTCTGTGTACAACGTAAAACACCAAATAATGCAAGTAGAGCAGAATTAGGTTGATAACCGCTAATTATCAAAATTCTACAACCACCTAAAATGAAGCGATTCCCAAACCTTGCATAACAAAGCAATCACCTAGAGAGATAACCTGGAGAAAAGTCCCCTAAGCAAGCCCCACAGAGCCCCAGGACAGCAACACAATTAGACCCAACCAAATCATGAGAAAAAGAAAATTACTTAACACTGTCATGACGTTGCCCTCTTTGGGTACAGCAAGCCCCATCCTCCTCTCCCTGCCTCCCCCTTTCCTCCTTCAACTAGGCTGCTGTGGTCAGAGAGAGGTCGTAAATTCCTGAGGATCTCCTCATGGCCACACAGTATAGAGATAGAGTAAAGTTTCATAGAGAACAAAGGAGTTTCTTCCACCTCACAGAACTTGAGGTCCGAACAACGTTTACATTCCGGAGAAGGTATAAATTATCGGTGAAGAATCCAGCTATGAACTGGTCCGTTTGTTACAACTTGGGGAAGCTCATGGGAGACGGTGCGGCCACATTACCATAACGCTGTTTATATAATAGCCTCAGATATGAGGTTTACATCTAATTGTTGTATAAGATGAATGAGTGAGTATGATACTGTTTGTAAAATTGTGTAATGTGATTTTGGACTGTTTAATGAAGGAAACTCCAATTCCCTTTTGAGTTTAACTAAATCAGAGGACTGCCCATGAGCCCAGTTAGGGTCAGGCATCCTGGGACAGCCCCTTTTCTGCAATTCCAAATAAAAACCCAATCTTGAGAATTCCTCAACCAGACCATGTTTCCCTCAATCAAGGGAGTACAAAGGTTGCAGATCATTGCTGAATCTTTTAACCATACCACGTGGTTAAACTCTTAGACTATCGATACCGACAGAATAAGAACAAGTCTTTGATATTAATTACTAGTCTGCAGCTAGGAATTCGGTATCATTGAACGCAAAGAACGACAACCGCTGAAACATCCATTCTATAACAAAACTAATTAATGTTACTTTGAACGATCCATCCTAACCACAGAGAGAGAGAGAGGACGAAAACTGTCCAACAGAAACTAACTTTTCAACAGCGATCAAGACGACACACTGAGCGTAAATATATATATATATATTGATTGCAATTGTTCCCGAATGAGTGAGTGTTCATGTGCAAAGGATTAGCATTTCAATTGTTATAATTATCACTCTGTAGTGACTTCTTAGTCGACCCCCACTTCCCCTTTTGTCTAACAAGCCGCCATGCCGGTTTAGCCCACTAGGGCACATTCTGCTATCATTTCATGTAACCATATTTACTTTGTTGTTTTGTTTATGCAATTCTGTGAATTACTTAGTTAGTAATAAATAAATGATTTAAGACAATTGATGTATGGATGACTCATAGTGAAGACAGGGTTTGTGCAGATAACCAACAATTTACGACGTTTGGAATGAGACTAACGTGAGGTAAAGTAAATAATTCATTAATCAGAAGACTCTGGATCAATTATGAAAATATCTGAAAAGTTATTTTAGGAAATGCTAACTTTGTCATCTGAATATTTTCCTTGGTGTCCCAACTTTCTAGTTAATTGCAGTTACATGATTAATCAGTTTGATCGTGTAATACTAATTACAGAGAATCTGATAAAAACTAAGTCTTCAATTTAATGATAGTAAAGACACGACAACACACTGGTAGGAACTTACAAAACAACAGAGCAAACTGGAATGCTATTTGGCCCTAAACAGAGAGTACACAGTGGCAGAATACCTGACCACTGTGACTGACCCAAAATTAAGGAAAGCTTTGACTATGTACAAACTCAGTGAGCATAGCCTTGCTATTGAGAAAGTCTGCCATAGGCAGACCTGGCTCTCAAGTAAGTCAGGCTTTGTGCACACTGCCCACAAAATGAGGTGAAAACTGAGCTGCACTTCATAACCTCCTACCAAATGTATGACCATATTAAAGACACATATTTCCCTCAGATTATACAGACCCAACAAATCCAATTTGGATAAACTCCCATATCTATTGGGTGAAATACAACAGTATGCCATCACAGCAGCAAGATGTGTGACCTGTTGCCACAAGAAAAGGGCAACCAGTGAAGAACAAACACCCTTGTAAATACAACCCATATTTATGTTTATTTTCCCTTTTGTAATTTAACTATTTGTACATTGTTACAACACTGTATATAGTCATAATTAGACATTTGAAATGTCTCTATTCCTTTGGAAACATATTTCCCATGCCAATAAAGCCGTCTGAATTTAATTGAAAGAGAGAAAGAGAGGGGAGCGAGCGAGAAAGAAAGATAGGGAGTAAAGGAGAGAGAGAGAGAGAGAGGAGGATGAGGAGTTTCAGGGACACATCACAACAAGTCATTGGTTCTCAGGGGCATCACCATCGTAGCAGACACAGTAAGTTCCAATATTACTCTTCACCAACATGGCAAGGTTCTGGGGCATTTTCAGAGAGTAGACAACGTTTTTACAAAAGAAAATAGATGAATCCTTGTCTCCTGATGGATGAGTCACTCTCTCTTCCTCCCTCTCTCCCTCTGTTCCCCTAATCTTGTGCAGGCGTCTATATTTAGTCACTGGCAGGATGCCCTTCGAGACAGGTAGGCCAGGCAGCATCGGCCTTGAGCTCACTCTCACTGGAGCCCACTCTGTCTTTCTATCAGTGTGGGCCCCAAAAGATGAACTGCATCACTGAGAGAGATAGAAGAGGAAAGAGAGAGAGAGTGAGAGAGCGAGAGAGAGAGAGAGAGTGAGAGACAGATGGAAAGAGCTGCCTATCTCAGGGTGGGGAGGACCCCAAAAGATGAACTGCATCACTGCAAGAGATAGAAGAGGAAAGTGAGAGAGAGAGAGAGAGAGAGAGAGAGAGAGAGAGAGAGAGCAAGAGCGAGAGACTGGATTGGAAAGCATTACTCCTCGTAGAGGCCAAGATAACATCTGCTAATGGAAATTGCACTGTCACTGCCTCACAACCTCTGACATGGAAAGTCAATACGAGGACAATTGAGTATATTCCCATAAAATCACATTATCATCACTCGTTTGAAGATGAAAACAATTGCCACTCAGCAGTACACACACAGACAGTGACGTAGACCCCCCCCTCCCACACACACACACACACACACACACACACACACACACACACACACACACACACACACACACACACACACACACACACACACACACACACGTGTGGCTGATTCAGCACAGTTCATGTGAGGAGGAGAGGCAATATTATTTCTCATATCACGTCACTCACACACTCTATATCCCTCCGTCCTTCACTCCCAGGGTGTCACTCTAATCATCCACCTGTTTATCTTTCATTACTGTTCAGGAGATGAAAGGGAAGAGAGGAATGAAGAAAAGGGAGGAGGAAGGGTGGCAAATAAGCGCTGACGTCAAAGTGTTCACGGGAAGGACATTGGAGAGACTACCAATAGCAATACCTTTTACGAAAAATAACACGTTTCATTTAATAATATCTGGAACATTGTATCATGGTTGTTTTGAACATTTCCTGGTAGTATTAACATCTTCAATAGGACAGTATGCTTTGTTTACATAGACATCGAGTTGATTAATCAGACATAATATAGGCCTACTCTGCATGGTACAGACAGTTGCACACTTACATCAGATTGGGCACAAAAGGTGTAGCAGCATAAATAGTATCAGTGATATACACATCACAATGCATTTGTACAGTCTAACATGGGAGTATAGTTGGAATGAATTACACAACATTCTAAAGTATGCTCTACATCATACACAAGATGGTGGTTGGATATAAGACATTATTATGTATGTTTAGTCAGGGTCTGCCTGCTATAGCTGAGTATAAGACCATGGGGGCTAGAATAGGTCTACCTGGACAGTCTACAGTAGATAGGGTATCTGCTAGACTCGCTTTGTCCAACTTGTGGGTCTACAACAAGGTGGTTGAGGGAAGACTAGGTGTGTGCAGACAAGAGGAGCAACCAGCACATTCATTTAGACTATGTCATGGACATGGGTAGTATACTACTGCTTGAATAGAGCATTTAGTCCCTTCTAGAAGTGTCTTTCTGTAACTGCCAAGTTTCCTGTGGACCAACACACAGCTTAACAATGACGCTTTGCGAAATATACCTTGGGGGTTTTGGGTTGGCATTCATTGGCCACCATTCAGAGGAGAGGAGCTCACAGATGCTTCCAGCTATAGGGAGGGGAGGCACATTCAGTAGAGCTGTGTCTGGTCGGACTGCCCTCACAGGACCAACCTCAGAGCCTGAATTCAGACACACGTCACATACAGCTCACAAATCCCTCAGCTATATATCTGTTAACAGGCAGAGTTCAGAAGAGTCGCTGATATGTTATCAGAGTTTTATCTCATATTTTGGAGAGGAATCTGCTACAACTTCAGCTAAAATACTCATATGATCATCTCAGTCTCTGAATCAGAGACCATACGTATTGCTTAGTGAATCAGAGACCATACGTATTGCTTAGTGAATCAGAGACCATACGTATTGCTTAGTGAATCAGAGACCATACGTATTGCTTAGTGAATCAGAGACCATACGTTTTGCTTAGTGAATCAGAGACCATACGTATTGCTTAGTGAATCAGAGACCATACGTATTGCTTAGTGAATCAGAGACCATACGTATTGCTTAGTGAATCAGAGACCATACGTATTGCTTAGTGAATCAGAGACCATACGTATTGCTTAGTGAATCAGAGACCATACGTATTGCTTAGTGAATCAGAGACCATACGTTTTGCTTAGTGAATCAGAGACCATACGTTTTGCTTAGTGAATCAGAGACCATACGTTTTGCTTAGTGAATCAGAGACCATACGTTTTGCTTAGTGAATCAGAGACCATACGTTTTCAGAGACCATACGTAGTGAATCAGAGACCATACGTTTTGCTTAGTGAATCAGAGACCATACGTATTGCTTAGTGAATCAGAGACCATACGTATTGCTTAGTGAATCAGAGACCATACGTATTGCTTAGTGAATCAGAGACCATACGTATTGCTTAGTGAATCAGAGACCATACGTATTGCTTAGTGAATCAGAGACCATACGTATTGCTTAGTGAAAAGAGACTTTTCAGACTGAGTTTGAAATGAAAGGACAATATAAAAAGGAATGTCAGTGGAATAACATTTGGAATGTGACACAGGCTCAGGAATTACATTAGTGGGGTTCCAGCACTGCTAAGAAGAGGTACAGATTGGAAGCTTGAACAATGTTAAGTAGAAATTAACTATTTTCAGTGTTGAATGGGGTTCTAACAAATATTGTAGCTGTATCCTAACCTCACAGCTCTACATATCCCACACAGACAGAGAACTAAATGGTTTATTTTTACTGCAGTGGGAATGTGTATTTGCTAGACATCATTTTTCTGGTGATTATTTTAGTTACCCATTAGAATGTATATTGTGTCCTATTTTGTTGCCATTGAGAACTCTCTCCCTGTTTAAAATTCTACACAGGTGGCGATATGTTTAAATGCCTGATGTCTACCTAGTGGTCTTTGTCGGCCACCCAGAGGGACTCTTTATGTAGACGGATTATGGACAAATAAAAACAAAACAAAGAAACATTCCACAATATACAACATCTAATAAGTCAACTGGACAAAATTATGCCAAAATATAACAAATTCTACAAAGAGAATTAAACAGAAACAAACATTTGGACTTATTTAGACTCTTATATTGCATTCATTTCTAATCAGAAGTGTGTGTATGTGTGTGAACCCTTTTGGACCATAGCCAAGCCTCATCATTGTCATTCCCCTCACTGCCCTGTCGGCGTGAACAGCTCATTCACTCCAGAGCGGAGAGATGGAGACAAAAACCAAATCAAACAGATGACAGAACACCCCTCAGTGATCCAGCCTGTAAACCCCCTCAGTGATCCAGCCTGTAAACCCCCTCAGTGATCCAGCCTGTAAACCTCCTCAATGATCCAGCCTGTGAAACCCCTCAGTGATCCAGCCTGTAAACCCCCTCAGTGATCCAGCCTGTGAAACCCCTCAGTGATCCAGCCTGTAAACCCCCTCAGTGATCCAGCCTGTGAAACCCCTCAGTGATCCAGCCTGTAAACCCCCTCAGTGATCCAGCCTGTAAACCCCCTCAGTGATCCAGCCTGTAAACCCCCTCAGTGATCCAGCCTGTAAACCCCCTCAGTGATCCAGCCTGTAAACCCCCTCAGTGATCCAGCCTGTGAAACCCCTCAATAATCCAGCCTGTGAAACCCCTCAGTGATCCAGCCTGTAAAACCCCTCAGTGATCCAGCCTGTAAAACCCCTCAGTGATCCAGCCTGTAAAACCCCTCAGTGATCCAGCCTGTGAAACCCCTCAGTGATCCAGCCTGTGAAACCCCTCAATGATCCAGCCTGTGAAACCCCTCAATGATCCAGCCTGTGAAACCCCTCAGTGATTCAGCCTGTGAAACCCCTCAATGATCCAGCCTGTGACCATATGCTGTGAATGAGAGAGACTAACTGTGGCATGTTAACCCATCTGTGCCATTTAGTGTGTAGACCACACAGATACAGTCTATGCAGCTATTCAACTCACTTAGCTATAGGTCCATGGGGTATCCCTGACGGCTTTATACACACAACAAATAGCTGGTACGTGTGTGCATGTGTGTGTGTACATGTGTGCGTGTGTGCATGTATGTTCATTCACTTTTCTATATCCTTACTGCACTTTAATGACTTGACCCTGGAATCATTCTCCTATCGGGGGTCTCCCTGTACACAAAATATAACACACCTATCAATATCAGGATCATTATGTCTGTTGCCATTGTCTTTCTGCAAAACAGTCCAATAGCAGTTCATGGGCAAAACTGACCCACCATGTCTATGAAGACAACAAAACTCAACATGAACACGTCTGTTAAATCTGATCTGTGATCAGTCTTTAAATCCTCTTCATGTCCAAAGTCCCAATGTCCCATACAGCATTGGAGGTGTGATCGTTGAATTCTGTCTGGTCCACAACTAACGTCCTGGCGACTTGCTACCTCACATCGCCCTCATGTTACCAGACATCTAAACTGTGCTTTACATTTGGTCCCATCATTTACTCTTGTGAAGGAGAGTGTTACATACATGTTGACTGGACGATAGCAGCTAAGCGCCTGAATAAGCTGTGTGATGAGACTGACTACACATATACAGCTCTACACACATGTACATATATTTACGTTGTAATACTGCACTGACTTGGTGGTTCTGGAGGACAAGGAAGAGGAGAGTTAGAGGTACATCCTCCACTCCTCTTTGTTACCCAGACTTCTGCTTAGCATGGATGAGAGTGGATGAGCATGGATGAGAGTGAGTCTGGAACCAGCGGAGAGAAAGAGCATCACCGCCTCCTGGCCTCACATCTAAAACAAAAAAATGAAACAAGAGAGAGAGTTTAGATCAGATTGATTAAATACGTAATGTTGGGATGTTGTTTAGCCAGGTTTGAATGTGGTTGTAATGCATGGTCACAGTTGATACCACATCTCTGTTAATGGTTCAAGCTCTCCTTCTATGGCTCTGAAGGTGGTTTGCTGTCACTGGACACTGACCTGCAGAGGTGCTGGTTGAGCCTCCTCCCTTTCTGACTGCAGCTCTCTGTGGTCACGTTGCAGCGACACCGACACGAATGCAAATCGAGTGTCCACTTCCTCCCAGGACAGGGGGTACATCGAGGGCCTGGCAAGGGAGACGGGGTGGTCGGGGGAGGAGAGAGCGTAGTGGGGGGAGAGGAGGGTCTGTGGCGGTAAGAAGAATAGAACAAATACTGCAACTTTAAAACAGACACCAGTGGCTTTCAAACCTGATGTTCCACATAGGATTCAAGAGGAATAAAGCTGTCCTTGTGCCCATTGCAGTAGACATCCTCTTGTCTGAGAGACCCTTTAATGTGCCATTGGCTGGGATTCCCATTAGGGAGTTAACCTCAGTCTGTCTAAGTGAGTCCACCCATGACTGAGTTAACTCACCCTGGCCTGTCTGGGAGGCTAATGGACTTCTTCAATTAAGTGATTTAATTTATGAAGCAGCTACAGAAAGGCCATCTTTGTGTGGACCTGGCGCGGTGGTCATGGCTGGGTTGCCACAGAGAGAGCGGGACGAGGTGGTGCCTGTGCTGCCACAGAGAGAGAGGGAGGAGGTGGTGGCTGGGTTGCCACAGAGAGAGAGGGAGGAGGTGGTGGCTGTGCTGCCACAGAGAGAGAGGGAGGAGGTGGTGGCTGTGCTGACACATGGCTGTGCTGCCACAGAGAGAGAGGGTGGAGGTGGTGGCTGGGTTGCCACAGAGAGAGAGGGAGGATGTGGTGGCTGGGTTGCCACAAAGAGAAAGGGAGTATGTGGTGGCTGGGCTGCCACAGAAAGAGAGGGAGGATGTGGTGGCTGGGTTGCCACAGGGAGAGCGGGAGGATGTGGTGGCTGGGTTGCCACAGAGAGAGCGGGAGGTGGTGATGGCTGGGTTGCCACAGAGAGGGGGAGGAGGTGGTGGCTGGGCTGGGCTGGCACCGAGAGGAGGGAGGAGGTGGTGGCTGGGTTGCCACAGAGAGGAGGGAGGAGGTGGTGGCTGGGTTGCCACAGAGAGAGCGAGAGAGGAGGTGGTGGTGGCTGTTTTGTCAGAGAGAGAGGGAGGAGGTGGTGGCTGAGTTGTCAGAGAGAGAGGGAGGAGGTAGTGGCTGAGTTTCCACAGAGAGAGAGGGAGGAGGTGGTGGCTTGGCTGGCACCGAGAGGAAGGTGGTGGTGGTGGTTGGGCTGCCACAGAGAAGGAGGGAGGAGGTGGTGGCTGGGTTGCCACAGAGAGAGAGGGAGGAGGAGGTGGAGGCTGGGTTGCCACAGAGAGAGAGGGAGGGAGGAGGTGGAGGCTGGGCTGGCACACAGAGAGAGGGAGGGAGGTGGTGGCTGGGTTGCCACAGAGAAAATGAGTCACCAAATTGTCATCAAATTAGGCAGATTACACACCTGCCAGTAACTCAATGGGATCTGATCTGAGTGATGGATGGGCCTGAGAGACACTGAGTGAACTCTGACCCCTATAAGAGGACATAGCTGACAGTAGCATGATGGGTGGAGAATTGAAGAAGAAAGGCTGAATTCACTATTTCTGCTGTGTGTGGAGTGATATTCTTGGAATTACTTGTGCGTACCCACAGAGAAACAGATAGTTGCTTAGACTTGTTCATAAAGCTTTATGTAAATAAAGAAGCAACAACTCAGGAGTTAATTTAGCATGTTTAGTTGAACTTACATAGTTCCACTTTTCTTTCTTTTGGATTTTCCTCTCTCCCTTTTCCTGCCTTTCCTCGGAGGCTTTGCAGGCCTATTAGTCAGAGACATACATCTGTGTCAAACAACAATACATCACAATAGCAGATCAAAATATAAATAGATACATTATAGACTAAATTAAATACCTCTAATTCCATTTTTTGTGGGATACCCTTAAAGTCCAACAGCCTTGTTAGAAAATAAAATGTCTGCCTCAGTCTCCCTTTCAAACTTTCACTCTTGGGCCAGTAACTGAAAGGTTGCTCGATCGAATCCCCGAGCTGACATGGTAAAATTCTGTCGTTCTCCCCCTGAACAAGGCAGTTAACCCATTGTTCCTAGGCTGTCATTGTAAAATAAGAATGTGTTCTTAACTGACTTACCTAGTTAAATAAAGGTTAAATAATAAATATATTTAAAAAAAACTATTTTTACTCTCTCTCTCTATCCCTCTGTTTTCACTCTTTCCCTAACTTTCCCTCTCTGTGGGCCTTGACCTCTGTCCAGCTCTGTTGGTCTAACGCCAGCTAGTCACTCTGCCACTAGGTCAGGGGTGTGCTGGGGCTTCCAAACATGTGACAGAGCAAAAGTAGCCTTGCCTTAGCGTCTTCTCAGAAATACTATAAAATAACATGGTGTAATAATAATGTTGTATAGAAATAGAAACTTCGACCTGCTTTGGTAATTAATCTCAGAGCACTCACTCAGCACAAAGGGTAAGGTATCTCTATGGAGACAGTGGCAGGTGAACTGTCCCATGGGATATTAGGCTAGCGCTCGAGCATCACAAAGACGCTAACTCACTAAGCTAGAAGTACACAGAAACAGATACCCAAACACACACTAAGAGACACACACACAGACAAAACACAAATGTACACAGACAGCCACATACATACAGTACTGTACCTGGTAGGGGCTGATTGAAGATTCTCTTTTAGTCTACAGGGAAAGAGAGCAGGTTATTTGAGGACACACACGGAGAATGCAGTCATGCATAGTGTGTGTGTGTGTGTGTGTGTGTGTGTGTGTGTGTGTGTGTGTGTGTGTGTGTGTGTGTGTGTGTGTGTGTGTGTGTGTGTGTGTGTGTGTGTGTGTGTGTGTGTGTGTGTGTGTATGTGTGTGTGTGTGTGTGTGTGTTTGTGTGTGTGTGTGTGTGTGTGCTCACCTGCACTCACACTGGCTGTGCTCAACGAAGTCCAGCTCAGTGAGCTCATGCTTCATGAAGGAGGTCTTCATTAGCTGCAGAGTACAAAGACACAAACTACGGTTACAAATCATTCTGTGTGTGTGAGTGTGTACCTCCAAGGTGATAGAGTGTGTACCTCCATGGTGATAGAGTGTGTACCTCCATGGTGATAGAGTGTGTACCTCCATGGTGATAGAGTGTGTACCTCCATGGTGATAGAGTGTGTATCTCCATGGTGATAGAGTGTGTGAGTGTGTACCTCCAATGCGATAGAGTGTGTGAGTGTGTACCTCCATGGTGATAGAGTGTGTACCTCCATGGTGATAGAGTGTGTGAGTGTGTACCTCCATGGTGATAGAGTGTGTGAGTGTGTACCTCCATGGTGATAGAGTGTGTGAGTGTGTACCTCCATGGTGATAGAGTGTGAGAGTGTGTACCTCCAATGCGATAGAGTGTGTGAGTGTGTACCTCCATGGTGATAGAGTGTGTGAGTGAGGGCACACACTCCAGTGCCTCGTCGGAGCAGCACCCACCACAGCGGCGGACCGACACACAGGAAGGCACGAAGAGGTGATGCGTCTCTCCCGGCAACTCCCGCCACACCTCCACCAGGGTATCCCTGGGCTCACAACCACTCCGAGAGTACACCTCCAACCACCGACGCACTGGAGGGAGGGAGAGACAGAAATTTCCGATGAATAGGTTTGACAAGGTGACTAACACATCACAAATCTAGTCATAATGTATTCATTCTCACTTTATGAATCTCAACTCTGTTATTCATACACACACAGTTACTCATCATCAGCCTGTTCATATATGCTGGTGTGATTATCACGGGGGGGGGGGGTACCTTCTCTAGATTTGGGGGTGGTGTCCGCAGGTCTCCAGTGGGCTAGCTGGAAGAGCAGAGGCAGAAGAAGAGGTGTGTCAGGTGGTAAATCCCTGCATGTTTTTAACCTTATATACAGAGACGACCCCTAGTACCCCACAGCCCCTCGTACCCCACAGCCCCTCGTACCCCACAGCCCCTCGTACCCCACAGCCCCTCGTACCCCACAGCCCCTCGTACCCCACAGCCCCTCGTACCCCACAGTCCCACGTACCCCACAGCCCCTCGTACCCCACAACCCCTCGTACCCCACAGCCCCTCGTACCCCACAGTCCCACGTACCCCACAGCCCCTCGTACCCCACAGCCCCACGTACCCCACAGCCCCTCATACCCCACAGCCCCTCGTACGCTCTCATGCTCTACACTGATACCGAATACCTTAGCCAGGTGTGTAAAACACAAAAAAAACATACTATGTAGTTTATACACACACAAAACACAAGCACACACAGACGCACGCACGCAAACACATCACACCCACCCACCGTCATTATTAGATCTGAGTGGACCAGGGCCACTGCTGAGAGAATGTAGACTTCGCCCAACCGCCCAACCCTGCTCCTGTGCTCTCTCTACAGTTTCTGGTTTGGCCCCATTTCATTTGGAGTTCACCGATGTGTGTGTGGCCATTTTGTGAACACATACTGTAGTGTCTGAGCAACAACAAACATGTCAGATCACATGGGTGTTTCATTCAAATCACAAATCACAAATCAATTGTACAACAAATCAATCAGCGCAAAACATCCCCAGGAGTAGGGCGGGCTATAGCTCCACAGACTGGCCCCTAGGAGGAGTAGGGCGGGCTATAGCTCCACAGACCGGCCCCTAGGAGGAGTAGGGCGGGCTATAGCTCCACAGACCGGCCCCTAGGATGAGTAGGGCGGGCTATAGCTCCACAGACCGGCCCCTAGGAGAAGTAGGGCGGGCTATAGCTCCACAGACCGGCCCCTAGGAGAAGTAGGGCGGGCTATAGCTCCACA